>NC_044366.1:1225000-1370000 GCF_007364275.1 Archocentrus centrarchus
TGGAGTCTTCCTCCATCTTTTACATACAGCATAAAGCAGTTAAACTGTGTTTACCATGAAAGTCCCGTTTCCGCTGTGATGACTGTGCAGCTATAAATAAACATGACTTCAGCGCGGCTGGTTTACAGTAGCAGCTGCCCTCCATCCTCCACCTCCTTACCTCACTGCTAATATTAGTCATCGTCTTTCCAGCTGTTCCCAGCATCTGGCTCTCCCACTCATGATATCAGTCACTTGGTGTGTTCCCTTGCTCTCTCTACCACTCCCTTTTCTCTTGTCTCTCTCTGTCTTTCTTTCCTCCATCTCCGTCTTTTAATCCCTGCAACGAGCTGCAGCTGCAGGGCCGGATGCTGGAAGGGAGGGCCGAACGAAGCTGAAAATCGACCACTGAAAACACATTCCACACACTGACACCACACTTTAATTCATCTCATATGAACTGATGTCATGTTTAGTTCTTTTGTCACACATGATGAACACACACTGGTTCTGTGTGAGTCTGTGAGAGAGCAGCACAGGCCGACCTGAAGGCAGAACAGTGATGGCGAAACGGGGTTGAAGCCTTGGTGCGAGGTGGCCGGCAGGAGAGGCTCAGCACATTCCTCTGACATCATGCTCCGCCACAGACACCACCCTAATCCACCCTTCCTCCATCTCCCTCTCAGCAGCTGCAGCTCTACAGGCGTCTGCAGGCTTCACTGCACCGAAGACCAAATGCAAACCGATTATCTAACAAGATTTATTGATTTATCCCCGAACGTTTTTTTTCGAGTTCTCGTGACCCAGTGGGCTACAGCGCGTGCTCCTTTGACTGCCAGCTTCAGACTTTATTGTGGTCCCTTCATGGTAACATCTCTAAAAACAACTCCCTTTTCACACTTGAGTAGCTCACAGCAGAACACAGGAGAGTTTGCAGATGTGGATAATAAATGCTGATGGAGCTGAGCCCTGTAGGAAGCAGCGGTCTCGCCGCGGTTTGCATTCATCGAGCAGTTTGGGCACTTCAGCAGATCTCTGGTTCGAGACTCCAGCTGTTTGTTTACAACTGCAGAAAATCTTAAAATGTGACACTGTGATATTAACCAAAGAGATGGCACAAGTTTATGAGTTCATGTTCCTCAGCACACAACAAGACGAGCCCAGACACGCCTGTCAAGTCTCCTGTTTCAGCCAGGAAACTCCTGTATTTTACCCCTCTGTCCCGCCTTCCTTTCCCATAAATTTACCGTATTATAATAATTTTTAAAAAAGCATTCCTCTGCCTCTCCAAACTGAATTATGTCACTAGCTTCGTGAGAACTGCCACCTGTAGTGACCTGGGTGGCAGTTCTCACGAGGTTAGTGCAGACAGCCGGAACAAACCCAGAACAACAACCGGACCTCGGTTGGGCTCAGTGTTGCCAACTTAGCAGCTTTTTAGACTTTTTTCCAAAAAGTGACTAGCAACAAATTTAGTGACTTTTTTCCGGTGATGGTGACTTTTGGAGAGTTTTGGAGATAAACGAGATAGACCTGAAATCCTCCACTGTCGCCGTGTTTTGTCTACATAAAGCCTTCGTATGCTTTGACATTGCCCAGACCTCGCTTCAACTCCACCCGCCAACTCCCGGGCCTCACTTAAACACTGAGGCCACCCACCTGCTCCCGCTGCCCCTTGCTGTGACAGCGAGGGGGACCCATCTCCATCCCCGGACCTCGCTTCAGCCTTTATCAAGCTTTGAGATGGCCGACAGCGGGTTTTCTTACACAAGTTAGCAACAGTGGCCCAGATAAAGGAGGGTTGAATGTAGCTAGCAGTCGCACCTCAGTGTTTTAGTTACATTTGATATTCTAACATTAAACAATGTTAGATATTGTGTGCCTTGGCGCACAATGACAATGAGTTGAATCTATCTATCTATTTAAGATAAGATAAAACTTTAATGATCCCACGACGGGGAAATTTGTGCATTGCAGCAGCTCAGTACAGAGAAAAAATGAAAAGGATGAGTAAGAACACATAACTAAACTAAAACTAAAATAGAATAGAATAAAATAAAATAGCAAAAAAACTATACACATATACATAAGCACTATATACATAAAATATATATAAATGTCAATACACACATTTACATATACACACATATATACACACATCAAAACACTATATACAGATATCAAAATATTATATACATTTGTAGCTGGTAAGGTACACAGCATACTACAGGACATCTACAGGACAAAATTGATCTATGTAATGTGGGTCTAGGCAAAGCATTAAGTTAAGTTATTTCCTAAAGTTCATTTGTAGTTCTAAACACATTAAGGGTGTTTTTTCTTCACTTTTTGTCTCTCCAAAGCTGTTTTTCCTCTCTCCTACAGCCTCAATTGTAACTATATGCAAATCACCAGTTATGCAAATTAGGTGATGATGTCATATAGCAACTTCTATTTTGGGCAGAGGCAAATTTCCCTTATTTTTAAATACAAATCTTGACAGGTATGGTCAGAGATGGAGAGCCTCATTTGGCCTCAGTCATGATTTGGTGCCTAAAAAACGAGCGTCGCTCCAAAAACCCCGAAAATCTGTTCCCACTGGAAACACACTGACATGTAAAACCAGGCTACGACGGAGGAGATCATGGCAGCTGCAAACTTCCTTTAGATGATCCCAGCACATTTATTCAACCTCAGAGTCACAGAAGCTATGCTGATGATTAAATGTGTGTCAGGATTCATGGAAGAGCAGGAAGAGGAAGGCTGAGGAACAAAGAGTTTACAGGCAGAGAACCAGGAGAACACAGGAACACTGATCGCTTTGGTCCACGCCGGAGTGAGATTACTGTCAGACAGAGGCACTGAAAACAATGAGCCAGGCTCCAATATTCAAATCAATAAGATAAGATAAGATAAGATAGTGTTTATTCATCACATGCACAGTTATACACAGTACAATGCACAGTGAAATGTATTTTGTACTTGCAACCATATATACACACACACATATAAATAAGAAGAATAAAAATAAAAATAAGTAATTCACACTATACACTATACACACTTTTACGTGGAATTATAGATTATAAATTATAATATTTACATTGTGCAATGATAGTCCAGTTAGGGCTCAGAGTTGAGCAGACAGATGGCTTGTGGGTAAAAACTCTTCTTCAACCTTTCAGTCTTAGTCCTCAGGCAGCGGTAACTCCGGCCTGATGGGAGCAGGGAGAAGAGAGAGTGTCCGGGGTGGCTGGGCTGTTTTAGGATCTTCATGGCCCTCAGCCTGCACTGCTTGGTGTAAATGTCCTGCAGGTTGGGGAGGGTGGTTCTGATGGTCCGTTCAGCTGAACGAACCACCCTTTTTAGTGCCATGAAGTCCTGCTTGGTGCAGTTTCCCATCCAGGTGGTGATGCTCCCACGCATGATGCTCTCGATGGTGCAGGCGTAAAAGTTCCTGAGCACCTTGAGTGGGAGCTTGAAGTCTCTCAGCCGCCTGAGGAGGTAGAGACGCTGTCTGGCCTTCTTCACAGTGATGTTTATGTGATGAGTCCAGGACAGGTCCTGTGAGATGGTCACTCCCAGGTATTTGAAAGTGTCCACTCTTTCCACCTCAGCACCACTGATGACAAGTGGATGGTAGTCCCTCTGCTGCTTCCTGCTGAAGTCCACGATCAGTTCCTTCGTTTTGCTGACATTGAGCAGGAGGTGGTTCTCCCGGCACCAGTTCTCCAGGCGGGAGACCTCTCTCCTGTAGGCTGTCTCCTCATTGTGGGAGATCAGTCCCACAACAGCAGTGTCGTCAGCAAACTTGATGATGACGTTGGACTCTGACGTGGCCTCGCAGGCATGGGTGTACAGTGAGTACAGCAGAGGGCTGAGCACACAGCCTTGGGGATATCCAGTGTTGAGGGTGAGGGAGGATGAGGTGAGGTGACCCACTCGTACCACCTGTGGTCTGCTGGTCAGGAAGCTGTGAACCCACCTGCACAGGGATGGGCCCAGGCCAAGGTCCAGCAGCTTAGAGACCAGCCTGGAGGGAACTATGGTGTTGAATGCTGAGCTGTAATCTACAAACAGCACTCTCACATAGTTCCCCTTACCAGTGTCTATGTGTGAAAGGGTCTTGTGGAGGAGGAAGGATATGGCGTCATCTGTGGATCTGTCTGGCCGGTATGCAAACTGTAGTGGGTCGAGGGTGGTAGGCAGTGAGGAGGTGATGAATGTCTTGATGAGTCTCTCAAAACACTTCATCACCACAGAGGTGAGCGCTATGGGCCTGAAGTCATTGGGGCTGCTGGGGTGTGGTTTCTTTGGGACAGGGACTATGATGGACTTTTTAAAGCAGGTGGGAATCACACACAGTTTCAGTGAGAGGTTGAATATCAGTGTAAACACAGGTGCCAGCTGGTCAGCGCAGGCCTTAAGGACACGTCCACTAATACCGTCTGGTCCAGCCGCTTTCCTGGTGTTTACACGTCTAAACGCCCTCCTCACGTCGCGCTCCGTCACAGTGAGTGTCTCCGCCCCTCCGGCCGGGAGCGCAGCGGGCTGTCGGCTTCCCGACTCAAAGCGCGCAAAGAAGATGTTGAGTTCATCAGCCAGAGAAGCGTCGGCACTCACCGGGTGTGTGTGTGGTGCTTTGTAGTCCGTGATGGTGCGTAGTCCCTGCCACAGTCCCCTGGAGTCAGACTGTTGTAGTTGCTGTTCCAGTCTGCGGCCGTAGCGATGTTTTGCCTCTTTCACCGCTCTGCGGACGTTGTATGATGCAACCTTGTAGTCCTCCATGTTCCCAGAGGCGAGGCTGGAGTTGTAGGCAACGGTGCGGGACCTCAGGGCGTCGCGGACAGATTTATCCACCCACGGCTTCTGGTTGGGAAAAGTCCTGATGGTCCTCCTAAGTGAAGTGTCATTAACAACTTTCCCAATAAATCCCACAACAGTTTCCGTAAACTCCTCGATGTCTCCGCCCGCGCTGCTGCGAAACATGTCCCAGTCGGTTGAATCCAACGCACCCTGCAGAGCGGCCTCTGTTTGATCAGACCACCGTGTCACTTCTCTCACAGCAGGGGGTTCCTGCCTGAGCCGTTGTTTGTATTTCGGCATGAGAAGGACAGAGGTGTGATCTGACTTTCCAAAAGGCGGAAGAGGCTTTGCTTTGTAGCCATCTTTGAATGGAGAGTAGCAGTGGTCTAGGGTCCTCTCTCCTCTGGTGGGGCAGTCGATGTGTTGAATCAACTCCGGTATTACCTTTTTCAAGTTTGCACTGTTAAAGTCCCCGGCTACGATGAGAGCCGCATCACGCTGGTTAGCCTGATAGGTGGAAATAGCCTCATGTAGCTCGGATAGTGCAGTATTTGTGTCCTGCCTGAGGTGGAATATAGACGGCGCTGAAAATGACCGAAGTGAACTCGTGGGGCAGGTAGTGGGGGCGGCATTTCAGGGTTAGGAGCTCCAGGTTAGGTGAACATGATTGTTTCAGAGGGACAACATTCCTACTGTCACACCAGTTGTTATTAATCATTAGGCACACACCTCCTCCTCTTGATTTTCCAGACTCACTCTGTCCGTGCGATGAACGCTGAAGAACTCCGACGGCTGTACGGCGTGGTCCGGTATGAGGGGGTCAGCCATGTCTCCGTGAGACAGATGATGTTGCAGTCCCTTATGTCCCTCTGAAACTGTATCCTGGCCCTGAGTTCGTCCAGCTTGTTATCCAGTGACTGGACATTAGCCAACAGGATGCTCGGCAGTGGCGTTTGGTGCGCTCTGCGCCTCAGCCTCTCTCTTACGCCGGCTCTTTTCCCTCGGGGCCTTGTCCATGACCTGGGTGCTCCGCGCCATCCTTTGTTTGAGCTGGCCCACTGGAAACGCAGGATCTCCTGGGGCCAAGCCGGGTCAGGAGAAAAAGGTGTCAGAATACAGCCAGAGTGCTGTAATAACGACCAGACCCCGGGACCCTGACTACATGAAAGTTTGACAATCATGGAGTAAAAGCCCAAAATTCCAACTCTTTAATCCAAAGGCTCAAGGATGGCAGACGGTCTGAATGAGGAGCAGGTAAAAGCAAACCTCATGAAATCATCCATTTAACAATCAATAACAATCCACAAATTTTCAGGGACCAGATGTCTGACTATGAACAATACACAGTGATGCAGGCAAAAAGCTGAATGCACACTCACAGGCACATGTTAGCATGTCATTAGCATTTTATTAGCATGTTGTTTATGTGCCATTAGTATGTCGTTAGCGTGTTGTTAGTATGCCGTTAGCGTGTTGTTAGCATGTCGTTAGCATGTCGTTAGTGTGTTGTTAGCATGTCGTTAGTGTGTTGTTAGCATGTCGTTAGTGTGTTAGCATTTCATTTGTGTGCCATTAGTATGCCGTTAGCGTGTTGTTAGCATGTCGTTAGCATGTTAGCATGTCGTTAGTGTGTTGTTAGCATGCCGTTAGCATGTCGATAGCATGTCTCAGTGTGTTGTTAGCATGTCGTTTGTGTGCCATTAGTATGCTGTTAGCATGTTGTTAGCATGTTAGCATGTCGTTAGTGTGTTAGCATGTCATCAGCGTGTCATTAGTGAAGATGCTCATCACTGAGTGTAAACATAAAGTCCACATGATGAAAATCTTCCTAAAAACAAAGCTAATGATGTTCTCACCCAGCAAACATTTTAAACAAGGTAACAAAGGAAAAGCTGCTAAAGCTAAAGCTAGCCAGAGCTCAGGGCCTCAGATGAGCAGTGAAAGGATCAAAGCAGTCAGGAAGGACATTACCGAGAAAAAAGAGAAAAGCCTCGATGTGCTGTTGTGTTGTGAAGTTGTAAACACTGCTGGAAAATGATGGCAGATTGTGTTCTGTAAATCTGCAGCAGGTAAAAGCTGTCAGGTAAAGGTGAGCATGCAGCAGCTTTAGCAGAGCGCTTCGTTTCAGTGGTTTCTGTGAGAGAAGATCCTGGAGTTTACTGCAGTGTGAGGGAAATGAAAATAAAGTTCTTAGAAAGAAATCGTTATGGGTGGGTCACGCTCAGAGAAAAATCAGACACTGCAGTCGGAGTTTGGATGCAGAGGTGGCAAAAGTACTGACATTCTGTACTTAAGTAGAAGTACAAGTACTTATGTTAAAAAATACTTTAGTAAAAGTCGAAGTACTGGTTCAACTTCTCTACTTAAGTAAAAGTAAAAAAGTACAGGCTCTGAAATGTACTCAAAGTAAGAAAGTAAAAGTAGTTTTTTGGAGGATGTTTCTACCTGCTACTTTTGTGTAAAACAAACCGAACCTCATTATATATTATTGTAATAATATAAAATAGTACATGAGAATACAAATGTTATTCCAATCTAAATTTTAATCCTAATGAATGCACTCAGCTTGAATCTGTTCTGTAGGACACAAACTGTTAAAGGGAATTTAAACACAGCTCTGTTCTCTGTGTCCTCCATAGTAGAGGGTGACTGTGCCTCCACCTAAACACCAACATGAGGATACTCAGGGGTTACAGTGGGATTCAGAAGGTGGAGGAACCCTAAGATCAGCTGTAGTGGCTCTGCATGGGGAGAAGAATCACAGCTTTCTATTGTGAGCTGCAGTAAATGATGTTGGTGTGCAGGCTGTGATCAGCTGACCTGCTGCTGCTGCTCTGAGGTTTACTGCTCTGTGTGGATGAAGTGAACTCACAAAGATGTAACCCAGTATTTCACAGCTCTCTGAGCTGATCTCCATCCCCTACACTGACAGCATACAGGCTGTAGAAATGTTGGATTCAGTGATCTCAGCATCAGCAGCTTTGATTCAAACTCATCTCTGCTGCACTGATGTAACCTGTAACTCTGACCATGAACACAAACACTGCGCTCCAGTCCAACACAGAGCTTTACTGTAAATACAGTACAACAAACTAACCTATTTATTACACACTAAACTGCAGCATTTTCATACAATCTTTGAATTACACAAAGTCAGCATCCTTCAGTTTATTTTCCAGTCCTTACCTTTAACTCTAACCTCTCTTCTTCCTCTCCTGTCCTCTTTCTCCATCTCTGAGTGAACTTCTCTCTCTTTGCTCTCCCTGAAATACAGCAGCTCTTCTTTTAGCTAGCAGACACACTGTGTGACAAACTGCACACACTTTGTGTGTTTGCTGATATTTGTTGAGCATTTAGAAATGTTGCATTTACCTGACACACGTTACTCCCTTCATGCTCGCTCCTCTTCAGTAGCGCTAGCTAAGCTGTTTATGTGCCGCAGCGCAACTTACGGACTCGGTCCGGCCCGATTATAGCGCTATAAATGATACATTAATTATATGGGTTTGCGTATTTAATCCCTTTGTACGAGATAAGCCCCGATGATGGAGGATACGCAGTACGATTGTCTCTTATGTGTTATTATTCCTCCATTTAGGCTCAGATCGTTTTATGTTTGAAGGCGCACTGACCGGAAATGCAAACTTCTCTCTGACGTTAAAAAGTAACGAGTCTGTTTGAAAATGTAAGAAGTAGAAAGTACAGATACTTGTGTAAAAATGTAGGGAGTAAAAGTAAAAAGTAGTCAGAAAAATAAATACTTAAGTAAAGTACAGATACCTGAAAAATCTACTTAAGTACAGAAACGAAGTATTTGTACTTCGTTACTTCCCACCTCTGTTTGGATGTTATGGTTACATGTATTTATAAAGTGAGCAAGTTTAACAGAAAAATTGTATTTCTCTGTATTTTTACCTTCTCAGCAGTTATTCTGCAGCAGCTGTTTAATACTAAGAGATGTTTGAAACAGATTTGGGGAACCTTTTAGTTCTCTGCTGCAAGCAGGAACTCAGCTGCACTTTGGTTTCTCAGATCAGCATCATCATCATCTCTGAAGAGCGCGGCTCTGAGAGGACAGGAGATGTTGGAGCAGCGTGAGGCTGTGAGGCTGACAGCAGACCTGCTTCATCACGTTGTTTAACAGCTCCTACTCGTCACTAACCCTCCATCAGCCTCTCTGGATCTCTGCACCTCTGTTTCCAGCAGCTGCTGCTGCAGACGCCCTCTCATGCATTTCTCCTTCATTTAGACTGCAGCCCGTTTATTTTCATGTACAGTAGAAACAAGTTAGCAGGCTGTAAAACTAAACTCCAGAGTCTCATAAGTGGCTGCTGTCCACCTCAGCTCTGAGCTCCAGCACAGCCCTGCTGTCTGAGCAGGGATGTTAATGAATGCAGAGGTGCAGCGCTCTGTGAGAACAGTGTGTTCAGATCCTCAAACACGTCACTGTGTGTGTGTGTGTGTGTGTCATTTAACCTGAAACACTCTGATTTAAAGATTTCAAACAGCTGCAGCGCGTCAGCCGTCACAAAAAATCGACTCTGTGATGGTGGATCCATGAATATATTCTTCATGTCTGCTGGATTTATTTCACTCAAACTGGGAGCAGACGGGAATGTCTGAATAAACACTGAATAAACACATAAAACAGAACAGCCACATCCAACCATCACATCCAACCACATGACGGGTGGATGGATGTGATGTTTCCAGAGGTCCAGCCTTTACTGAATTACTGATCAGATTATTAAGAAATTAAACACGTGCCCATTATTTCTTCCCAATGATTGACAGTGAATCTGGGATCTGAAGAGCCGGGAACTGAACCACTGACCTTGTGACACCACACTAAGTCACTTGTCGTTAGCTCCCCCCGATGACCCGTGTTAGCACAAACCAACACGTTTTTACGTGGTGCAAAGACTCAGATGGCTTCTCGCATGAGGTCTGACGATGATATCACAAAGAGCAAAGACAGTCGGCTTTACTGACGTAAATTTGTTGCCATCTTAAAACTTGAACATGAAGTTATCGGCTGTAACGCAGTGTTTCAGTCCAGGAGCCCCGAGGGTCTCAGAGCCCCGAGCTCTGAATGCTAAAACTGTGCTGAATCACTGAAGGTGCCTCCACACAGGCTGGAACATCTGCAGCAGTAAACACTCCAAACACACTCATCTCTGACGCGCCTCTGACACATCACAGGGTTTCATGGAGAAGATGTTTGGTCCAAGCTCTCCTCACCAATCAGGCGTGAGGAGGCTTTGACAGCACACAGGTAAACAGTCAGCCTGGGATTTGATATCTGACTCCTCAAACATGTGAGAAATGACTAGAAAAGCAAAGTAAAGCAGCTTCTTTGAGCTGACACGATCAAAACGTCCTGAACAGATATGCTTTTATGGATTTAGCTGTTATCAGCCACCAGGGCCCATCAGATCATGACTCAGCTGGTTCCTGTGATCTCAGCAGCGTCGGTGTGTGTGTGTGTGTGTGTGTGTGAGAGTACTCACACGGACGGCTCAGAGCTGGTTCAGGTAGCATGCTGCTGCCGTCCGGCTCCGGGCTGATCCGTCCAGCTTCCTCAGGCAGCGAGTGCAGCAGCAGCTTCCACATCTGTGTGCAGGCTGGCAGGAAACAGTCATCCCTCTGCCTGGAAGCAGAGAGGGAGGGAGAGGAGGTCAGGATGGAGGGAGGGAGGAAGGGATGAGAGGAGGACGGAGGTGAGGGAGACCTTACTTTCTGAACACTGTGTGGAAACTTTCTTCATCAGATGGAAGAGCATGGCAAGCTCCCTGTCCATTTTCTCTGCCCGCTTCTTCATCTCCTTCTCCTACTCAGCCTCGCTCTCCTCCTCTTTTGGACCCGCCTCCATGCTGGAGGACACAGCTTCTTCTCCAGCAAATGTTTAAGAGTGCAGCCATCCTGTGGCTCTGCAGGGTATTACAGGAATAAAGACTTCTCAGGGGGAGGGTGGAAAAAGCGAGGAGCACAGGATTTACATCCAGCTATGAGATCATTACTCATGTTTCATGCTTCTAAGTGTGATTGTCCACTTATTTGAGGCCACAGGTTGTGTTTAGAAAAAGAAAAGCTGGAATTCATATAAAGTGAATGCAGTACTAATGCTCAGTCTGCTCAGAAACATCTGTATTTACTCAGCCTCACTTCCTGTGAATAAAAACCCGTTTTTAATGGAAGGTTACATTGACTCACTGCACCATCTTGTGGAACAAATTGGTATTACATAAAAGTGCCAAGTTTCAGCACCAAGATTAATATAAATCAGGCCAGTCTCATATCTGCTGTGTCCATGTGCACAACGTGAAGATTTAACACTTTTAAAAGGGTGAAAAAGTCTGACAGTGGCCTCAATTCAATTTTATTTATATAGCACCAAATCACAAGAGTCACCTCAAGGTGCTTTATATAGTAGGTAAAGACCCTACAACAGGGGTATTCAAATAGATGTTAAAGGGGTCCAGGCACAGAAAATTTCACGAGGCCAAGGTCCGCAAGTCCAACTATTTAATTTGAGCTCAAAGCATTATAGTTTATAGTTTAGACATTATAGTTTAGTTTTAGTTAGTTTTCAGAGCGGTTTTGCTCATTTTTATTAGTTTTTATTTTTGGTTTTTGGTTTCATGCTTAGTTTTAGTTTAGTTTTCATTAGTTTTAGTTTTTCATACTTTGTCAGGTGCAAGAGTGACTATTGTGTAATAGAAACTTGACAAAAGATATTGTTTTAAAAATTACATTCAACAACCAACTGTTCACAAAATAGCAGCATAACATGCTTAATGTGTGTAATATTAAAGACACACGAACATCAACAGGGAGAAACATAAAGAAAAACACGAACTCCAAAACTGAATAAACTCTACAATAAAATTCATCGTCAGTGCAGGACACGTGGTGTAAACCAATCAGAACACAGCGAATGTCTGACAGAAACAAACTCTTTGAAGGAGTCAAAGGTCAAATCCAGCTGCATCCTGATGTTATCCACCACATGGAGCTGCTCAGAGAGCTAGCTTGGTTTGATGCACCCTAATCAGACTTGCAGCCTCTGTACACAACCTACGGTGTTTTTTTTCTTTTGGTCCTCGCTCTTTATGCTCAGTTTTTTGGCTGCAAACATATTTGTCCCTGTTTTTTCACTTTCTTCATTTCCTCACATCCATCCCGATAGTTTCAGCAGTCTCCCTCCAGGAATTTGCTGACATTTGTGAGTCCTTATACTGATGCTTTGATTATTATTATTCCTGATTGTTATTCTCTCACTGATAAATTCAAACAATGCGGCAAAAAGTAGCCGGAAACGTACAAGGGCTGAACAGGTTAATCACATCGTTGCAGGCTGCATGGACCCAACAAAAAAAACCCCTTTATGTTACTCTGTCGCTTTCTCGGCAGACCGCTGTCAATACTTGTGCAGTGAGCACGCACAGCTGCCCGATGGCACTCTCAGCTTTAACTGCTAGAGCGGAAAAAAAGGATCATGGGTGAAGGAATGAGTTTACCGTTGGGGGAACACATATCGGAAACCTGACAGATCCATAAATACACATAAAAAATGCGCAATTAGGGAAAAGTGGAGAAACCGAGAGGGAAAGGCGGAAGACGGAGCAGAATCTTCTGCTGTCAAAATGTCTGATTGGTCAAATTATCCCGGTGGACTTAACTTCAAAAAACTCTTTAATAAATTTTGAGAAGTCAGTGGGGTATCCCAGATTAATCCCAAAGGCGTGGCCAAGTAAATACATATAAAACAGGACATTATCCACGGACATCCTGACCACCATGTGCAGCAGGTGCAGAGTCGGAAAAAATATAAAATCACACAAAATTAAAACCTCTAACAAGTTTACAGCTCAATGAAAAAAATGTAATACCACAAAAATAAATAAGCTGAAAAAGTAAATTGTTATTATGATTATTATCATTGTTGGGATTGTTGCAGAGAAAACAATTCCATATGGATGTTGTTGTTTCCATGTGTAGAACACAGACATATATACGTATATAATAGGGGTGGAACTTGTTAAAAAAAATTAATCAAATTAATTACAAGCTTTGTAATTAATTAATCGAAATTAATTGCATTTTAATCACATTTCAATATTTGACATGAGAAATATTAATTTAAGTTTGGTTGATGAATGAATCAATATACATAAGCTTAAACTTCAAAATTTAGTTTATTTTCCCACCAGTCTGCTACACAGACCAACGAAGGGCGGAAACTCCTGACATTAAAGTTCAGCATCATAACTGGATAGTTTTAGTCAATATTAATGTCTCACTTAATATAGTTGGAAATTAATCGTTAGCTCAGCTGTATTCCTTGATGTTGAAATGTGTTATGCTTGTTTTAACAGCTTATTTTCAATAAAAAACTTAAATTAAACCACAAAAAGGAGAAAAAGTTGGTTCTCCGTTTAACCAGCTGCTTTACACAGCTGTGCTTCGCACTCACGTTGCTAGGCGACATGATCTACGCAGAGGTGAGGGCAGGTGACGCTGATATGAAGGCTAGCCGCTCACTTCCGGTCTTTGCGGTCTTCGTGAGCCGGGTCCTTCGAACGATGCGGCCGCCGTATCTGGACATTGTGCGTCGATATAATCTGTATGCCTGGAACTCGTGCACTGAGAAACGTTCCACGGTGCAAAGTCCGATTAAAATGCGTTAAAATTTTTAATTCGTTAATTTCTCCATAATTAATTAATCGAAATTAACGCGTTGAAGTCCCACCCCTAATATATATGTATATATATGGTATATATGTCTATGGTGTAGAACGCTCGGAGCTAAAATGCACATTCTACAATGCTGCCTTTGATGTAGCAATAACTTCCAATTTCTCACAGTAAAAAGTGCTGAGCAGAGTTGCTTTGAAGCAGAATGACGTCATCGCCCATCAAAGCGCTGCACAGTGACGTTGCAGAGGCTGTGGCACCAGAGGGTATATAGACCAAACTCAGCAAGTTTTTGAAAATCAGGAGATTTAAGAAACCAGTATCAGCGTTATTGAGCCAGCAAACCAACGACAAAACAATGTCAGACAATTCATTCACGAGCTATATATTCAGGAGATATTTAATGAGGAACTATTATTTCCGGAAATATATCTTAAAGAAGGACTTATTCAAAATGAATACATTCTGGAAGAATAAATTCAGGAAGAATAAATCCAGAAAGAATAAATCCAGGAAGAATTTCTTCAAGAATGTATTCAGGAGACCAACGAGAGACGAATCACCGCTTGTGCCAGTGACAGAAATCATTGAGTCTGTGGATCTTCAGGCTGACGATGACGAATATGCGACCGCTGCTGACAGCCAGGTAAACATTGTACCTGCGGAGCAGAGCGAGACACGTCTGGAAAACCCAGCTGAGACATTTCAGGAACTAAACCAAAGTGAGGCGATTCTGAGGGAGATGGTAACTGGGCTTGAATCTCAGTTAAAACAAAACAAAGCAGAGAATGAAAATCTGTTGTCACAGATTCGCACGCTTGAGGAAAATGAGAAAATCCTAACTCAAAAAAACAAGAGTGTCACTGATGAACTCGCCGATCTCCAACACCTTACTCAGCAAAAACATAAGGAGATTGCACATTTGAAAGAACAAATTAATGATCTTGAGTGGCAGGTGGACGAGGCTGTACTGGACAGAGAGAACACAATGAAATTTCTGAGCGCAAAAATGGAGAAAGAGATTAAAACAGTTCAGATGAAACTGCATAATCTTCAGGAAAAAGAAGATTTTCTCCTTTCTCAAAACAGCAGCATTGCTGCTGAGCTGATGGAGGTGAGGCAGCAGAGAGACAAACTAAAGGAAGAGAATTTAGAGCTCAGGAAAACTGTACGAGAGCTTAAAGATCAGCTGAGTTTGCTCCAGGAGGAAAAGAAATTGGCTGACTCTGAAATGAGGAATCCTGCTGCAGAAGCGCCTCCTAACAGAGGTTCGTGGTTTCCCAAATACCTACTTACAGCAGGTTTGGGTGTTGCTCTGGGGGCCCTTCTAATGTTTTCAGCTTTCTAGGCCGCCTCAGTGTTTTAAAGCTACAATGCATGAAGCAGCTTCTCTTCATGGGACTGCGCCTGCAGTCTCCTCCAGCACTGCTGACACCTTCAGCATGGTCCAGTTAAATAAAGAGCCTTCTGACTTTGACTCGGGTAATACAAGCGTATCACCCGAGTCAAAGTAGATGTGTGTGCTCCCCCCTCAGCCCCAACCGGTCCCAGCAGATGACCGCCCCTCCCTGAGCCTGGTTCTGCTGGAGGTTTCTTCCTGTTAAAGGGAGTTTTTCCTTCCCACTGTTGCCTCGTGCTTGCTCAAAGGGGATCATTTAATTGTTGGGGTACAATACCGGTCAAAAGTTTGGAGACACTCAAACATTCATATGAATGGGTACATTTTGACTGACGCTGTATAGGATTTGTTTTAAATTGGCCTGAAAAACTGAAGAACTCAGGTTCTCAGAACAACAGGCAGTTGTTTTCACTCTATGTATATACTTCTTTATTTCAATAAAAATACATTTCTATACAATTAAACCTATCAGCACTTGTTCAAAACTTATTTCATTTTTGTTATGATCTGTACTTCGTACACATTTTACCACAGGCAAGTTGGAGTTTACATCCATGTCTGTACAGTCATGACACAGTGTACTTATGTAGTAAATTATGGTCCAAACCTCATCTTTGACCATCAAATTGCATTCACTTCATCAGTGAGTCTAAGCAAACATTTTTCCTAGATTAAAACTGTCCTCGGCTCTTCAATATAAAGTGCCTTGAGACTAGGGCTGCTCCATTATAGGAAAAAATCATAATCACCATCATCCATCCATTTCTATCCATTTGTCTGGGGCAGGGTTATAATAGTTTTGGATTTTACATTATAGTTTAGTTTTAGTTAGTTTTTACTTTTGTTTCTCTAATTCAGTTAGTTTTAATTAGTTTTCAGAGTGGTTTTTCTCGTTTTTATTAGTTTTTATTTTTGGTTTCATGCTTAGTTTTAGTTAGTTTCAGTTAGTTTCAGTGTTAGTTTTAGTATTTTCATACCTAATCAGGTGCAAGATTCAAGGCACAAAAGTGACTATTGTGTAATGAAAACTTGACAAAAGATACCGTTTAAAGAAATATATTCAACAACCAACTGTTCACAAGACATGCTAAATGTGTGTAATATTAAGGACACACATGAGCATAATAAGATAAGATAGTGTTTATTCGTCACATGCACAGTTATACACAGTACAATGCACAGTGAAATGTATTTTGTACCTGCAACCATATATACACACACATATAAATAAGAAGAATAAAAATAAAGAAGTAATTCACACTATACACTATACTCTATATACTATACACTATACATACTTTTACGTGGAATTATAGATTATAAATTATAATATTTACATTGTGCAATAATGGTCCAGTTAGGGCTCAGAGTTGAGCAGACGGATGGCTTGTGGGTAAAAACTCTTCTTCAACCTTTCAGTCTTAGTCCTCAGGCAGCGGTAACGCCGGCCTGATGGGAGCAGGGAGAAGAGAGAGTGTCCGGGGTGGCTGGGCTGTTTTAGGATCTTCATGGCCCTCAGCCTGCACTGCTTGGTGTAAATGTCCTGCAGGTTGGGGAGGGTGGTTCTGATGGTCCGTTCAGCTGAACGAACCACCCTTTTTAGGGCCATGAAGTCCTGCTTGGTGCAGTTTCCCATCCAGGTGGTGATGCTCCCACGCATGATGCTCTCGATGGTGCAGGTGTAAAAGTTCCTGAGCACCTTGAGTGGGAGCTTGAAGTCTCTCAGCCGCCTGAGGAGGTAGAGACGCTGTCTGGCCTTCTTCACAGTGATGTTTATGTGATGAGTCCAGGACAGGTCCTGTGAGATGGTCACTCCCAGGTATTTGAAAGTGTCCACTCTTTCCACCTCAGCACCACTGATGACAAGTGGATGGTAGTCCCTCTGCTGCTTCCTGCTGAAGTCCACGATCAGTTCCTTCGTTTTGCTGACGTTGAGCAGGAGGTGGTTCTCCTGGCACCAGTTCTCCAGGCGGGAGACCTCTCTCCTGTAGGCTGTCTCCTCATTGTGGGAGATCAGTCCCACAACAGCAGTGTCGTCAGCAAACTTGATGATGACGTTGGACTCTGACGTGGCCTCGCAGTCATGGGTGTACAGGGAGGCGGGGCCAAGATGGCAGCGTGATAACACGTAGTTTGTTGAGCTCTCGGCACCAAACTTTAATATAAACTTTCCACATTTGTAAGCAAAGTTTATTCTAAATATACTCCTGCTTGAACTAAGTCTGACAACCTTTGGAGCCTTAAAAATGTCAGCCAGTCAGCCAGAAAAAGTGATGCCTGCGGTGAGAAACAAAACCAAGCTAGCATCGCAGCTAACGACCACAACTATAATGGCAGCATGGACTGCACGGTGCTTCCGCCGAATGAAGAGGACTTCCCGCCGCTGCCGATCACCCCAAGTAAGCCTCCTCCTGCCAAGAAACCCACTCTACTCAAATCCCATGACACAGACGTCTTTGGCTCGGACAATGCTGTCCGCACATTATCAAACCTGATCAACTCCAGAAGCGACGCGCTCGAAAGCTTGGTAGACACCATTCGCACTGAGTTAAAAGTGATGAACGAAAAAATGACTCTAATTGAAAAACGAGTGGAGAAGAATGAGGCGTCAGCTTTGAAATGCTTTATACGCATCGCTGACCTGGAAAGCTATGGCAGGCGGTGGAACCTGAGGCTGCAGGGACTTCCAGAGGACGAAAAGGAAAATGTACGTGCGGAAGTCATCAGTATATGTCAACAGGTGCTTCCATCTGAGAAAGAGAAACTTCTCGACGCCATAGATGTAGCTCATCGGCTGGGGAAAAGGCGCCATGACAACCCGAGGCCTCGTTGTGTTATCATCAGGTTTGTGTCCCGGCGGCACAGGGAGGAGCTGTGGAAAGCAGCGAAGAACAGTGCCTTTCTACAGTCAAGAGGTCTGCGCTTCACGGAGGACCTGACCATGGAAGAAAGGGAGCACAGACAAAAACTGTGGCCCGAGATTAAGAAAGCAAGAGAGGAAGGGAAGACGGCCTACTTCGTTGGGGGGAGAGGTTTTATCAATGGCGCAGAGATACGGCCATAGTGGTGAAGAGAATCTATTTATCCTAAAGAAGTACGGCAGCTGTTTAACCAATTTTGTCAGGCTCATTTTGTTCTTAGGTTCGTCTGCCTGGAGTATAGTTAGCCACCATTTTCTTTAAAAAAAAAAATAAATAAAAAATTAAGAAATAATAACGAGGGGGGATTAGAAGTCGTTAACACTGTTTATTCTATCCCTAATAGAGCTGTGTTTTCTAAAAAGAGGGGCTCTATATACATATTTAACTGTTTAAGGCTTTATTATAAATTTAAGGAACTCAAAAGGAAAATGAAGGTTTCACTGAGTTACTGTTTAATCACTTTTCCTGTTTAGTGTAATATAGCATATTGGTGCTGATCTCAACGTTGCACACTAAAACTACTTAAAGTTTACTCGAAGTTTTTTCTTTGTTTACTATTGCTTTATTCTGTTAAGTCTATCTCTAATATCTCTTAATGCTAGGGGTTTGCGTAACAATGTTAAGCGCAAAGCTTTATTTCTTTTTGCCAAGCAGTTCAGAACAGACCTTGTCTATCTACAAGAATCTCACTCTGTGCCAAATGATACCAACTACTGGAAATCGCAGTGGGGTAACTCCATTTGGCTCTCTCATGGCACAGAGCATTCAGCGGGGGTCACTACATTAAAGAACAGGTTTAATGGGGATGTTTTATGTACTAAGTGTGACCCTGCTGGTCATTTCATTTGCCAAACCATACAATGTAACGACCAGATATACATAATATGCAACATGTATGGGTACAATTCAAGACAGGAAAATAACAATCTCATTGCATCTATAGAGGATATACTGCTAAGCTGTTTATCCAAATTTCCAAATGCTAAGTTACTGTTAGGAGGTGACTTTAATATTGTACTTGATAGTGCCATTGATAAATGGCCTCCAAGGTCAACAAATAGAACAAATACAAATTTCACTGCATTCATGGATAAATTTAATCTTGAAGACATATGGAGAGTAAAATATCCTAATAAAATGCTTTTACATGGAGCAATAAAACAGGGTCCAAGCAATCTAGAATTGATTTTTGGTTAATTTCCCAGGGTTTTAACAAAATGACATTGAGGTGGGCATACACCCCACTCCCCTCACAGATCATAAGGCTATATATGTTAAAATAAAATTATCCGTCTCTCAATTAGGTGCTCTCCATTCAGGATACTGGAAACTTAACAGCTCAGTACTAACGAATGAGGTGGTAAAGAGAGAGGTGATGCGTATGATTTCACACTTTTGGTCTAAAGCCAGAAAAGAGGAACAATTTGGCGTCAACTGGGAGCTTCTGAAGTTCGAGCTTGGTACTTTTTTAAGAAAATTCAGCAGTGATTTAGCCAAATCTAGAAAAATTGAGGAGTTAAATGTGGTGTCAAGGATCACTTGTTTGTCTAGTAAAACCCCAGATACATTGTCAGAGGGTGAAAGACTAGAACTCTCAATTCTGCAAACTAAATTAGACACACTGTATAATCTGAAAGCTAAAGGTGCCTTTGTCAGATCTAGAGCAAGATGGCTGGAGGAGGGAGAACAAAATTCTCACTACTTTTTCAATTTAGAGAAACACCACTCCAAGATTAACAGTCTCAATAAGCTAAATGTGAATGGGGTGCTTACAGATGATCATAAGATAATATCCATATACTGTAGTCAATTTTATGCAGAATTATACAGTTCCAAATTTTGCCAGAGGTCGGCTGATGCCTTTCTGAACTCCGTAACAGCTAAAAACATCTCCGAAGATGAGATGGAGCTGTGTGATGATCCTATTAGACTTGAGGAGGTTATAGATGCAATCAATCAACTAAAAAATAATAAGTCACCTGGCACTGATGGTCTGGTCTCAGAATTTTACAAATCTTTCACGGAAGATCTGGCTCCCTTTCTCTTTGAGGTTTATTTGGAAAGTATAGAAAATGAACAACTTCCTCCAACCATGACGCAAGGACTAACAACACTAATTCCCAAAATCCAATAAAGACACTTCCCTGATTGATAATTGGCGCCCAATATCATTACTTAATAATGACTATAAAATATTTGCTTTAATTTTTGCAAGAAGATTGAAAATGGTACTGGGCTCAGTAATTGAAGAACACAGTCAGGGTTTATGTCTAAAAGACACATAACAAACAATATTAGGCTAGTTATGGACATTATAGATTACTCTGATATTCTAGATGATGATGGATTTATTCTGTTCCTAGATTTCTATAAGGCCTTTGACACAGTGGAGCACCAGTTTATCCTACAGTCTTTGCATAAATTTGGCTTTGGTACTTATTTTTCTTCTGCTATAAAGACACTTTATAAGAACAGCAGCAGCTCTATTAAATTACCAAGTGGCACATCCCCCAGATTCAATCTTTCTAGAGGAATAAGACAGGGCTGTCCTGCCTCCCCCTACCTCTTTCTGTTGGTGGCACAGCTTATGGCATATCATATCAAAAATAGTACTGTGGAAGGCATCTCCCTCCTTGGCAGAGAACTAATTTTAACACAACTTGCAGATGACACAACACTCTTTTTGAGAAATGAAGGCCAGATCCCTGTAGCCATTAATGTAATTCAGGAATTTTCAAAGGCATCTGGTTTGTGCCTCAATCTTAATAAATGTGAACTTATGGCTATCAAGAACTGTACAAAACCTGAACTGTATCGCATTCCCATAAAGGAGGAAGTGCAATACTTAGGAATCTCAATAATAAAAGATCAAAACAAAAAAAGCACCGCAAATTTCAACCCAATTATACAGAAAACCCAAAGTAAATTAAATCAGTGGCTCTTACGAGACTTATCACTGAGAGGAAGAGTTTTGCTCAGCAAAGCAGAAGGAATATCTCGGCTAATATATGCAGCCTTGGCTCTGCATCTCTCTGATGAGACCCTAAAAGTTATTGATAAAATGCTCTTTAACTTTGTCTGGAAAAATAGGAATCCCTATTTGAAGAAGTCAGTTGTCATGAATGCATGTGAAAATGGTGGTCTCTATATCCTGGATTTTACACTTTAAACAATACATTCAAAGTTAATACTTTAAAGCAAATCTTAGAAACCCAACTTCAATTTGGAATATTATTCCTCTCCATATATTGTCTAAGCTGGGTGGTATTGAGTTTTTTCTTGTTTGTAACTATGACATCGATAAAATCCCTGTTAAGATATCTGCTTTTTATCGCCAGGCCTTTCGCTCATGGTCCCTCATCTACAAGCATAATTTCTCTCCCCACAACTTTCTGATTTGGAATAACAAAGACATCTTATATAAACAGAAATCTCTGTTTTGGAACACTGGTTTCAGAACAACATCATATGGGTTGACCAGCTATTCAATAGCAAAGGCCTTTTGCTCACCTATGAAGAATTTCTTAGAAAATTTAATATCCCTGTAACTCCTGGAGACTATGCCAGGGTATTTGGAGCCATCCCCTCTGGTGTATGTATGCTTTTTAAGGGCCAAAAGAGACTTGACGTTTATGACCTCACCTGTCTGTCTCCAGCAGACACACCTGTAGGGAAAATTTGTCTATCTGATCAGCGAAGAAATAACAGAGCTATAAGAACATTATTTCTAGATAACCGCACAACACGACCGGATGTTATTCCATACTGGAATGGGTTTGTGGATGGGATACCATGGAGAAAGGTGTGGCTTCTCCCAAATACATATCTGATTACAAATAAAGTTAAAGAAGTCTCTTTTAAAATTATCCATAAGATATATCCTGCTAAATCTTATGTAAAAAGCAGATTCAAGAAAGATATAGATACTAACTGAAGCTTTTGTGATACATGTCCTGAAACTGTTGTTCACCTGTTTTGGTATTGCCCATTTGTTAATGCATTTTGGCAAGAACTGTGTGACTTTATTCACAGTAACATAGAAAAAAACTTTGTCTTATCGTGGAAGGCAGTACTGTTTGGTCTTGTTAAAAACTGTACACAGAGAAATAACTCTGGCTACTTGATAAACCTTCTGTTGTTAATGTCAAAATATCATATTCATTGTTGCAAATACTCTGGAAGGAAACCACTTTTTATTGCTTTTCTCAATGAGGTCAAGCAATACATTCGGACAATCAAAGACTCAGACAAACAAAAGGCACTTCGAACCATTGAGGAATGTACTGCTTTGAATGTTTTCTTATGATCCTGAACCCCCCTAGCATTCTCTTTTCTTTTTTGTTAAGTTAATTATCTCCTTGGACTGTGCAGTATGACTATTGTGTGTAGAATTGTTTTTTCTGATACTTACTGTATGCTATTTCTTTCTGTTTGTATCAGTAAACAGT
Source organism: Archocentrus centrarchus (assembly GCF_007364275.1). NCBI lineage: Eukaryota > Metazoa > Chordata > Actinopteri > Cichliformes > Cichlidae > Archocentrus > Archocentrus centrarchus. The sequence continues at coordinate 1,247,251 of NC_044366.1, forward strand.
CCGAATTAAAAAAAAAAAAAAAAAAGTCATGGGTGTACAGTGAGTACAGCAGAGGGCTGAGCACACAGCCTTGGGGGGATCCAGTGTTGAGGGTGAGGGAGGATGAGGTGAGGTGACCCACTCGTACCACCTGTAGAGACCAGCCTGGAGGGAACTATGGTGTTGAATGCTGAGCTGTAATCTACAAACAGCACTCTCACATAGTTCCCTTTAGCTCTGAATGCTAAAACTGTGCTGAATCACTGAAGGTGCCTCCACACAGGCTGGAACATCTGCAGCAGTAAACACTCCAAACACACTCATCTCTGACGCGCCTCTGACACATCACAGGGTTTCATGGAGAAGATGTTTGGTCCAAGCTCTCCTCACCAATCAGGCGTGAGGAGGCTTTGACAGCACACAGGTAAACAGTCAGCCTGGGATTTGATATCTGACTCCTCAAACATGTGAGAAATGACTAGAAAAGCAAAGTAAAGCAGCTTCTTTGAGCTGACACGATCAAAACGTCCTGAACAGATATGCTTTTATGGATTTAGCTGTTATCAGCCACCAGGGCCCATCAGATCATGACTCAGCTGGTTCCTGTGATCTCAGCAGCGTCGGGTGTGTGTGTGTGTGTGTGTGAGAGTACTCACACGGACGGCTCAGAGCTGGTTCAGGTAGCATGCTGCTGCCGTCCGGCTCCGGGCTGATCCGTCCAGCTTCCTCAGGCAGCGAGTGCAGCAGCAGCTTCCACATCTGTGTGCAGGCTGGCAGGAAACAGTCATCCCTCTGCCTGGAAGCAGAGAGGGAGGGAGAGGAGGTCAGGATGGAGGGAGGGAGGAAGGGATGAGAGGAGGACGGAGGTGAGGGAGACCTTACTTTCTGAACACTGTGTGGAAACTTTCTTCATCAGATGGAAGAGCATGGCAAGCTCCCTGTCCATTTTCTCTGCCCGCTTCTTCATCTCCTTCTCCTACTCAGCCTCGCTCTCCTCCTCTTTTGGACCCGCCTCCATGCTGGAGGACACAGCTTCTTCTCCAGCAATGTTTTAAGAGTGCAGCCATCCTGTGGCTCTGCAGGGTATTACAGGAATAAAGACTTCTCAGGGGGAGGGTGGAAAAAGCGAGGAGCACAGGATTTACATCCAGCTATGAGATCATTACTCATGTTTCATGCTTCTAAGTGTGATTGTCCACTTATTTGAGGCCACAGGTTGTGTTTAGAAAAAGAAAAGCTGGAATTCATATAAAGTGAATGCAGTACTAATGCTCAGTCTGCTCAGAAACATCTGTATTTACTCAGCCTCACTTCTGTGAATAAAAACCCGTTTTTAATGGAAGGTTACATTGACTCACTGCACCATCTTGTGGAACAAATTGGTATTACATAAAAGTGCCAAGTTTCAGCACCAAGATTAATATAAATCAGGCCAGTCTCATATCTGCTGTGTCCATGTGCACAACGTGAAGATTTAACACTTTTAAAAGGGTGAAAAAGTCTGACAGTGGCCTCAATTCAATTTTATTTATATAGCACCAAATCACAAGAGTCACCTCAAGGTGCTTTATATAGTAGGTAAAGACCCTACAACAGGGGTATTCAAATAGATGTTAAAGAGGTCCAGGCACAGAAAATTTCACGAGGCCAAGGTCCGCAAGTCCAACTATTTAATTTGAGCTCAAAGCATTATAGTTTATAGTTTAGACATTATAGTTTAGTTTTAGTTAGTTTTCAGAGCGGTTTTGCTCATTTTTATTAGTTTTTATTTTTGGTTTTTGGTTTCATGCTTAGTTTTAGTTTAGTTTTCATTAGTTTTAGTTTTTCATACTTTGTCAGGTGCAAGAGTGACTATTGTGTAATAGAAACTTGACAAAAGATATTGTTTTAAAAATTACATTCAACAACCAACTGTTCACAAAATAGCAGCATAACATGCTTAATGTGTGTAATATTAAAGACACACGAACATCAACAGGGAGAAACATAAAGAAAAACACGAACTCCAAAACTGAATAAACTCTACAATAAAATTCATCGTCAGTGCAGGACACGTGGTGTAAACCAATCAGAACACAGCGAATGTCTGACAGAAACAAACTCTTTGAAGGAGTCAAAGGTCAAATCCAGCTGCATCCTGATGTTATCCACCACATGGAGCTGCTCAGAGAGCTAGCTTGGTTTGATGCACCCTAATCAGACTTGCAGCCTCTGTACACAACCTACGGTGTTTTTTTTTCTTTTGGTCCTCGCTCTTTATGCTCAGTTTTTTGGCTGCAAACATATTTGTCCCTGTTTTTTCACTTCTTCATTTCCTCACATCCATCCCGATAGTTCAGCAGTCTCCCTCCAGGAATTTGCTGACATTTGTGAGTCCTTATACAGATGCTTTGATATTATTATTCCTGATTGTTATTCTCTCACTGATAATTCAAACAATGCGGCAAAAAGTAGCCGGAAACGTACAAGGGCTGAACAGGTTAATCACATCGTTGCAGGCTGCATGGACCCAACAAAAAAACCCCTTTATGTTACTCTGTCGCTTTCTCGGCAGACCGCTGTCAATACTTGTGCAGTGAGCACGCACAGCTGCCCGATGGCACTCTCAGCTTTAACTGCTAGAGCGGAAAAAAAGGATCATGGGTGAAGGAATGAGTTTACCGTTGGGGAACACATATCGGAAACCTGACAGATCCATAAATACACATAAAAAATGCGCAATTAGGGAAAAGTGGAGAAAACCGAGAGGGAAAGGCGGAAGACGGAGCAGAATCTTCTGCTGTCAAAATGTCTGATTGGTCAAATTATCCCGGTGGACTTAACTTCAAAAAACTCTTTAATAAATTTTGAGAAGTCAGTGGGGTATCCCAGATTAATCCCAAAGGCGTGGCCAAGTAAATACATATAAAACAGGACATTATCCACGGACATCCTGACCACCATGTGCAGCAGGTGCAGAGTCGGAAAAAATATAAAATCACACAAAATTAAAACCTCTAACAAGTTTACAGCTCAATGAAAAAAAATGTAATACCACAAAAATAAATAAGCTGAAAAAGTAAATTGTTATTATGATTATTATCATTGTTGGGATTGTTGCAGAGAAAACAATTCCATATGGATGTTGTTGTTTCCATGTGTAGAACACAGACATATATACGTATATAATAGGGGTGGAACTTGTTAAAAAAATTAATCAAATTAATTACAAGCTTTGTAATTAATTAATCGAAATTAATTGCATTTTAATCACATTTCAATATTTGACATGAGAAATATTAATTTAGTTTGGTTGATGAATGAATCAATATACATAAGCTTAAACTTCAAAATTTAGTTTATTTTCTCCCACCAGTCTGCTACACAGACAACGAAGGGCGGAAACTCCTGACATTAAAGTTCAGCATCATAACTGGATAGTTTAGTCAATATTAATGTCTCACTTAATATAGTTTGGAAATTAATCGTTAGCTCAGCTGTATTCCTTGATGTTGAAATGTGTTATGCTTGTTTTAACAGCTTATTTTCAATAAAAAACTTAAATTAAACCACAAAAAGGAGAAAAAGTTGGTTCTCCGTTTAACAGCTGCTTTACCACAGCTGTGTGCTTCGCACTCACGTTGCTTAGGCGACATGATCTACGCAGAGGTGAGGGCAGGTGACGCTGATATGAAGGCTAGCCGCTCACTTCCGGTCTTTGCGGTCTTCGTGAGCCGGGTCCTTCGAACGATGCGGCCCGCCGTATCTGGACATTGTGCGTCGATATAATCTGTATGCCTGGAACTCGTGCACTGAGAAACGTTCCACGGTGCAAAGTCCGATTAAATGCGTTTAAAAATTTTTAATTCGTTAATTTCTCCATAATTAATTAATCGAAATTAACGCGTTGAAGTCCACCCCTAATATATATGTATATATATGGTATATATGTCTATGGTGTAGAACGCTCGCAGCTAAATGCACATTCTACAATGCTGCCTTGATGTAGCAATAACTTCCAATTTCTCACAGTAAAAAGTGCTGAGCAGAGTTGCTTTGAAGCAGAATGACGTCATCGCCCATCAAAGCGCTGCAACAGTGACGTTGCAGAGGCTGTGGCACCAGAGGGTATATAGACCAAACTCAGCAAGTTTTTGAAAATCAGGAGATTTAAGAAACCAGTATCAGCGTTATTGAGCCAGCAAACCAACGACAAAACAATGTCAGACAATTCATTCACGAGCTATATATTCAGGAGATATTTAATGAGGAACTATTATTTCCGGAAATATATCTTAAAGAAGGACTTATTCAAAATGAATACATTCTGGAAGAATAAATTCAGGAAGAATAAATCCAGAAAGAATAAATCCAGGAAGAATTTCTTCAAGAATGTATTTAGGAGACCAACGAGAGACGAATCACCGCTTGTGCCAGTGACAGAAATCATTGAGTCTGTGGATCTTCAGGCTGACGATGACGAATATGCGACCGCTGCTGACAGCCAGGTAAACATTGTACCTGCGGAGCAGAGCGAGACACGTCTGGAAAACCCAGCTGAGACATTCAGGAACTAACCAAAGTGAGGCGATTCTGAGGGAGATGGTAACTGGGCTTGAATCTCAGTTAAAACAAAGCAAAGCAGAGAATGAAAATCTGTTGTCACAGATTCGCACGCTTGAGGAAAATGAGAAAATCCTAACTCAAAAAAACAAGAGTGTCACTGATGAACTCGCCGATCTCCAACACCTTACTCAGCAAAAACATAAGGAGATCGCACATTTGAAAGAACAAATTAATGATCTTGAGTGGCAGGTGGACGAGGCTGTACTGGACAGAGAGAACACAATGAAATTTCTGAGCGCAAAAATGGAGAAAGAGATTAAAACAGTTCAGATGAAACTGCATAATCTTCAGGAAAAAGAAGATTTTCTCCTTTCTCAAAACAGCAGCATTGCTGCTGAGCTGATGGAGGTGAAGGCAGCAGAGAGACAAACTAAAGGAAGAGAATTTAGAGCTCAGGAAAACTGTACGAGAGCTTAAAGATCAGCTGAGTTTGCTCCAGGAGGAAAAGAAATTGGCTGACTCTGAAATGAGGAATCCTGCTGCAGAAGCGCCTCCTAACAGAGGTTCGTGGTTTCCCAAATACCTACTTACAGCAGGTTGGGGTGTTGCTCTGGGGGCCCTTCTAATGTTTTCAGCTTTCTAGGCCGCCTCAGTGTTTTAAAGCTACAATGCATGAAGCAGCTTCTCTTCATGGGCCTGCGCCTGCAGTCTCCTCCAGCACTGCTGACACCTTCAGCATGGTCCAGTTGCCTTTAAATAAAGAGCCTTCTGACTTTGACTTGGGTAATCCAAGCGTATCACCCGAGTCAAAGTAGATGTGTGTGCTCCCCCCTCAGCCCCAACCGGTCCCAGCAGATGACCGCCCCTCCCTGAGCCTGGTTCTGCTGGAGGTTTTCTTCCTGTTAAAGGGAGTTTTTCCTTCCCACTGTTGCCTCGTGCTTGCTCAAAGGGGATCATTTAATGTTGGGGTACAATACCGGTCAAAAGTTTGGAGACACTCAAACATTCATATGAATGGGTACATTTTGACTGACGCTGTATAGGATTTGTTTTAAATTGGCCTGAAAAACTGAAGAACTCAGGTTCTCAGAACAACAGGCAGTTGTTTTCACTCTATGTATATACTTCTTTATTTCAATACAAATACATTTCTATACAATTAAACCTATCAGCACTTGTTCAAAACTTATTTCATTTTTGTTATGATCTGTACTTCGTACACATTTTACCACAGGCAAGTTGGAGTTTACATCCATGTCTGTACAGTCATGACACAGTGTACTTATGTAGTAAATTATGGTCCAAACCTCATCTTTGACCATCAAATTGCATTCACTTCATCAGTGAGTCTAAGCAAACATTTTTCCTAGATTTAAAACTGTCCTTGGCTCTTCAATATAAAATGCCTTGAGACTAGGGCTGCTCCATTATAGGAAAAAATCATAATCACCATCATCCATCCATTTCTATCCATTTGTCTGGGGCAGGGTTATAATAGTTTTGGATTTTACATTATAGTTTAGTTTTTAGTTAGTTTTTACTTTTGTTCTCTAATTCAGTTAGTTTTAATTAGTTTTCAGAGTGGTTTTTCTCGTTTTATTAGTTTTTATTTTTGGTTTCATGCTTAGTTTTAGTTAGTTTCAGTTAGTTTCAGTGTTAGTTTTAGTATTTTCATACCTAATCAGGTGCAAGATTCAAGGCACAAAAGTGACTATGTGTAATGAAAACTTGACAAAGATACCGTTTTAATAGAAATATATTCAACAACCAACTGTTCACAAGACATGCTAAATGTGTGTAATATAAGGACACACATGAGCATAATAAGATAAGATAGTGTTTTATTCGTCACATGCACAGTTATACACAGTACAATGCACAGTGAAATGTATTTTGTACCTGCAACCATATATCACACACATAAAATAAGAAGAATAAAAATAAAGAAGTAATTCACACTATACACTATACTCTATATACTATCCTATACATACTTTTACGTGGAATTATAGATTATAAATTATAATATTTACATTGTGCAATAATGGTCCAGTTAGGGCTCAGAGTTGAGCAGACGGATGGCTTGTGGGTAAAAACTCTTCTTCAACCTTTCAGTCTTAGTCCTCAGGCAGCGGTAACGCCGGCCTGATGGGAGCAGGGAGAAGAGAGAGTGTCCGGGGTGGCTGGGCTGTTTTAGGATCTTCATGGCCCTCAGCCTGCACTGCTTGTGTAAATGTCCTGCAGGTTGGGGAGGGTGGTTCTGATGGTCCGTTCAGCTGAACGAACCACCCTTTTTAGGGCCATGAAGTCCTGCTTGGTGCAGTTTCCCATCCAGGTGGTGATGCTCCCACGCATGATGCTCTCAATGGTGCAGGTGTAAAAGTTCCTGAGCACCTTGAGTGGGAGCTTGAAGTCTCTCCGCCGCCTGAGGAGGTAGAGACGCTGTCTGGCCTTCTTCACAGTGATGTTTATGTGATGAGTCCAGGACAGGTCCTGTGAGATGGTCACTCCCAGGTATTTGAAAGTGTCCACTCTTTCCACCTCAGCACCACTGATGACAAGTGGATGGTAGTCCCTCTGCTGCTTCCTGCTGAAGTCCACGATCAGTTCCTTCGTTTTGCTGACGTTGAGCAGGAGGTGGTTCTCCTGGCACCAGTTCTCCAGGCGGGAGACCTCTCTCCTGTAGGCTGTCTCCTCATTGTGGGAGATCAGTCCCACAACAGCAGTGTCGTCAGCAAACTTGATGATGACGTTGGACTCTGACGTGGCCTCGCAGTCATGGGTGTACAGTGAGTACAGCAGAGGGCTGAGCACACAGCCTTGGGGATATCCAGTGTTGAGGGTGAGGGAGGATGAGGTGAGGTGACCCACTCGTACCACCTGTGGTCTGCTGGTCAGGAAGCTGTGAACCCACCTGCACAGGGATGGGCCCAGGCCCAGGTCCAGCAGCTTAGAGACCAGCCTGGAGGGAACTATGGTGTTGAATGCTGAGCTGTAATCTACAAACAGCACTCTCACATAGTTCCCCTTACCAGTGTCTATGTGTGAAAGGGTCTTGTGGAGGAGGAAGGATATGGCGTCATCTGTGGATCTGTGTGGCCGGTATGCAAACTGTAGTGGGTCGAGGGTGGTGGGCAGTGAGGAGGTGATGAATGTCTTGATGAGTCTCTCAAAACACTTCATCACCACAGAGGTGAGTGCTATGGGCCTGAAGTCATTGGGGCTGCTGGGGTGTGGTTTCTTTGGGACAGGGACTATGATGGACTTTTTAAAGCAGGTGGGAATCACACACAGTTTCAGTGAGAGGTTGAATATCAGTGTAAACACAGGTGCCAGCTGGTCAGCGCAGGTCTTAAGGACACGTCCACTAATACCGTCTGGTCCAGCCGCTTTCCTGGTGTTTACACGTCTAAACGCCCTCCTCACGTCGCGCTCCATCACAGTGAGTGTCTCCGCCCCTCCGGCCGGGAGCGCAGCGGGCTGTCGGCTTCCCGACTCGAAGCGCGCAAAGAAGATGTTGAGTTCATCAGCCAGAGAAGCGTCGGCACTCACCGGGGGTGTGTGTGGTGCTTTGTAGTCCGTGATGGTGCGTAGTCCCTGCCACAGTCCCCTGGAGTCAGACTGTTGTAGTTGTCAGGGAGATCAGGGAGAAACAAAGAAAAACATGAATTCCCAAACTCAATAAATTCTACAATAAACTCCACAATAAAGTTCAGCATCAGTGCAGCAGATTAACAACACCTACATGTGGTGTTTGACAAAAACAAACTCTTTGAAGGAGTCAAAGCTCAAATCCAGCTGCATCCTGATGTTCTCACCACCTGAAGCTGCTTCTGTTTTGGAGCTAGCTTGGTTAGATGCTGCTAATTAAACTTGCAGGGTCTTTGTACACAACCTACGGAAGTGTCCGACCTCACGTCCACATTTATGCTTGTGTAGCTGGATTGTGTGTTAATTACCTTGTGGTCGTGTGCAGGTGTTTTATATGCGGTGCAGGCTGGAACTTCTTTTTTGGTCCTCGCTCTTTGTGCTCAGTTTTTTGGCTGCAACATATTTTTTTTTTCACTTTCTTCATTCCTTCACGTCCATTTCGATAGTTTCAGCAGTCTCCCTCTAGGAATTTGCTGACAGTTGTGAGTCCTTATATTGTTGCTTTGATTATTATTCCTGATTGTTATTCTCTCACTGATAAAGTAGCCAGAAACGCACAAGGACGCAACAGTTTGAGGTGGACTTTGATGTTGCTGGTTTTTCCAGGCTGACAAATGTTCCACACATTTTTCATCATCCACAACAAGACTTTTAATTCTATCTGTGCTCTTGTACTCAAAGAACCTCCATACGGGACTTTCCGCTTTCTCTGCAGACCGCAGCCATTACTTTGCGGACCAGCGCGGTGAGCACGCACATGCGCACTCACACAGTTTTCCGATGGTGCTCCCAGCTTAAACTCGGAGAGCGGAAAAAATGATTCTATACCAATCCACAAGGCTTAAAAAAAAAAAAACAAGTAAATGAAAGTCAGTTTATCGATAATTTCAGTTAGTTTTAGTTAGTTTTGTAAACTCACAATTCAGTTTTAATTAGTTATCGTTTTTTCCTTTTAATTATAGTTTTTATTTATTTCAGTTAACGACAATGCTTTTTCAATTTCAGTTTTCGTTATTTCGTTCGTTTTCATTAACTATAATAACCCTGGTCTGGGGTTGTGGGGCCAGCAGCATACTGACTTTGTAAACACCATGGATTAATTTCACTTAAAGAACAGTGAATACCCTGAAATCTGGTATCTTCACTCTCTAAGCTGAAAATAAATTACAGAATATATAAACATGAAAAATAAATTGCAAAATAAATGCATTATAGATAATAATAAAGAAAAGTGATGATAAAATGTTAATGGCCAGTTATCATGACTAATACTAGGAAGAAATGGGACCAAATTATTTACAGCCCTGAATCCAGTCAGGCTGGTCTGTTCTTTCCTCAATATACAGGTGCTGGTCATAAAATTAGAATATCATGAAAAAGTTGAATCCTTATCCTCTCAAGGATATTCGAGTGTGCGTGGGAGTTTGCCCAACCAGTCTACATGTGCTTTGTGGACTTGGAGAAGGCATTCGACCGTGTCCCTCGGGGTGTCCGTTGGGAGGTTCTGCGGGAGTATGGGGTGTCTGGCCCATTGTTGCGGGCCATTCAGTCCTTGTACAACCACAGTGAGAGCTTGGTCCGTATAGCCGGTAATAAGTCGGATTCGTTTCCTGTGGGTGTTGGACTCCGTCAGGGCTGCCCTTTGTCACCGATTCTGTTCATAATTTTTATGGACAGAATTTCTAGGCGTAGCCAGGTGGCGGAAGGCTTCTTCCTTGGTGGCCTCAGAGTCTCATCTCTGCTTTTTGCAGATGATGCGGTTCTGTTGGCTTCATCAGGGAGGGGCCTCCAGCTCGCAGTGGAACGGTTCGCAGCCGAGTGTGAAGCGGCTGGCATGAGAATCAGCACCTCTAAGTCTGAGGCCATGGTCCTCAGCCGGAAAAGGGTGGAGTGCCATCTCCGGCTCAGGAACGAGTTCTTGCCTCAAGTGGAGGAGTTTAAGTATCTCGGGGTCTTGTTCACGAGTGATGGGAGAAGGGAACGGGAGATCGACAGGCGGATCGGGGCTGCTTCTGCAGTGATGCGGACGCTGCACCGGTCCGTCGTGGTGAAGAGGGAGCTTAGCGTAAAAGCGAAGCTCTCGATTTACCGGTCGATCTACGTTCCTACCGTCACCTATGGTCACGAGCTTTGGGTAGTGACCGAAAGAATAAGATCGCGAATACAAGCGGCAGAAATGAGTTTCCTTCGAAGGGTGGCTGGCCTCTCCCTTAGAGATAGGGTGAGGAGTGCGGCCATCCGGGAGGGGCTCAGAGTAGAGCCGCTGCTCCTCCACATCGAAAGGAGCCAGTTGAGGTGGCTCGGGCATCTGATTAGGATGCCTCCTGGCCGCCTCCTGGGTGAGGTGTTCCGGGCATGTCCCACCGGGAAGAGGCCCCGTGGTAGACCCAGGACACGCTGGAGAGATTATGTATCTCGGCTGGCCTGGGAACGCCTTGGGGTCCCTCCGGATGAGCTGGAGGAGGTGGCTGGGGAGAGGGAAGCCTGGGCTTCTCTGCTTAGGCTTCTGCCCCCGCGACCCGGCCCCGGATAAGCGGAAGAAAATGAATGAATGAATGAATGAATGAATGAATGAATGAAAAAGTTGATTTATTTCAGTAATTCCATTCAGAAAGTGAAACTTGTTCATTCCAGTGATTTATTGGAAACTTTGGATTTAATGGGGTTGGAATTTTCGGCCAAAAGGAGCATGGAGACCCTTAAAAATGTTACCAACAGAAGATGTGATACGCCAGAGCCAACAATTCAGAAGAGCTGAAGGTCACTATCAGAGCAACCTGGGCTCTCATAACACCTGAGCAGTGCCACAGACTGATCGACACCATGCCACGCTGCATTACTGCAGTAATCCAGGCAAAAGGAGCCCCAACTAAGTACTGAGTGCTGAACATGCTCATACTTTTCATGTTCATAGTTTTCATGTTCATACTTTTCATGTTCATAGTTTTCATGTTCATACTTTTCATGTTCATACTTTTCAGTTGGCCGACATTTCTAAAAATCCTTTTTTTGTATTGGTCTTACAGTGGCTTGTAAAAGTATTCATACCCCTTGAACTTTTCCATATTTTGTCACATTACAACCACAAACATTAATATATTTCACTGGAATTTAATGTGACAGACCAACACAAAGTGGTTACAATTGTGAAGTGGAAAGAAAATTATACATGATCCAAAACATTTTTTACAAATAAAAAACTGAAAAGTGCGGTGTGCAAAAGTATTGAGCCCCCCTGAGTCAATACTTTGTGGAACCACCTTTTCCTGCAATTACAGCTGCAGGTCTTTTAGGGCAGTGGTCCCCAACCTTTTTTGAGCCGCGGACCGGTTTAGTGTTAGAAAATATTTCCACGGACCGGCTTTTAAGGTGTGGCGAATAAATACGTCAAAATAAATGATACGACCATAACCAAGTGTGATATTTTCTACGTATAATAATAAAAAACGGGAATCCACTTTGTATTCGTATGCAACTCTATCAGCAGCGTTCTCGTAACATCCCGCCTCAACATGAATAACAGGCTCTCTGCCCACAGCGCTCCCTGGTCAGCTGTTAGAGCCATGGTAAAACATGCCTTCAAAATAAGATACACCGCAAAAACAAACAGTAGAAATCACCTCAGTCGGATTCAAATGGCCCAGTTTGGGGTCTATTATCATCAGTGTCATCAGTGACTTTGTCGGCTGGTGTGAGAACAACGCACTCCAAATCAACGCCAGCAAGACGAAGGAGATGATCATAGACTTCAGGAGGAAGCCACCCCCTACAGCACTGGTGAACATCCAGGGAAAGGACATTGAGACAGTGGTCTCCTACAAGTACCTGGGTGTTCATCTCAATAACAAGCTGGACTGGAGTACAAACACAGACGTCCTGTATAAGAAGGGCCAGAGTCGACTACACCTGCTGAGGAGACTGAGGTCCTTTGGTGTCTGCAGGACTCTGTTAAAGACCTTTTATGACTCAGTGGTAGCATCTGCCCTTTTCTACGCAGTGGCCTGCTGGGGGGGTGGATGCACCGAAAGGGACAGGAGCAGGATTGACAAACTGGTGCGGAGGTCTAGCTCTGTGTTGGGATGTCCTCTGGAGTCTGTGATGGTGATGGGTGAGAGGAGGATGTTAGCAAAGCTGACATCCATCATGGACAACCCCCATCACCCTCTGCATGAGACCGTGGGTGAGCTGAGCAGCTCCTTCAGTCAGAGACTGAAACATCCTCGCTGCAGGAAGGAGCGCTTTCGCAGGTCATTCATCCCAACAGTAGTTAGACTGTATAACACATCATAATGTCTTGAGTCACTTGGACACTTTACCTCCACTGCCATCACTTTATCCATACAGTCAGATACATTTTATTTATTACACTCACCCATATAATGCATACCGTGTATGCTGTGTACCTTACCTTACCGGCTACAAATGTATATAATATTTTGATATCTTTATATAGTGTTTTGACGTGTGTGTGTATATGTGTGTATTGTAAATGTGGGTATTGACACTGATATATATATTTATGTATATAGTGCTTATGTATATGTGTATAGTTTTTTGCTATTTTATTCTATTTTATTTTATTCTATTGAATTTTAGTTTTTAGTTTAGTTATTTGTTCTTACTCATCCTTTTCATTTTTCTCTGTATTGAGCTGCTGTAATGCACAAATTTCCCCGTCGTGGGATTATTAAAGTTTTATCTTATCTTATTATCGAATTTCGCTGCAATGGCTTCTGCTTCATCTATGAATTTGCTTCTGCAAATTTTATAATCTGAAATTTTACTCGTAAGTGCAAGTTTGTAGCTTACACTTGCCACGATTGTCCCCGGTGAAATGAACTGATACAAACACTAAAACAATTTCAAGGCGTTGTTAGTGTGGTGTAGTTGTGCACGAACGAGCCGATGCATGGAAGTGGGCGGACAGGAGCTGAGGAGGGTTTTAGCGCTAAACTCATCCAGTTTATGCGATCACATTTAACTGGAAATTTATTACAATGGGACCAGATTTTTCATCCGAGGTAGGTGAATATCCGACGGATTTATGTGATGATTTTTTTGGAATTAATGTTAGGAAAAATCAGGACCTGCAGATGCCATCCAACTAGAGCGAAAACCCGATTTGTGCGACTTCGACTTAGGTGATTTTTACTGTATAAAGCGCATGAAAAATACAACTCACCATAACACTGAATCAGTGTAAGCCCCCTGAGCTTGTTTCTCTGATACTCATTTTTGCTGGCTTCTGGTTTGACTGGGTTCGGCCGATTTCACATGGAGCGTGGCTGCAGAGCCGCGGTGTCAAGCGCTGGAGAGTCAGTTTGATGGCTGGGTCTACCTCACTGCTATCCCCGGTGTTGATAAATAAAAATGGTAAATGGACTAGTTCTTACATAGCACTTTTCTACTCTTGTTGAGCACTCAAAAATTTAAAGAAGCGTTATGTAGGTCAACCAACCGATTTCGTTAGACAGGCCTGAAGCTTCTGGGTTTAATTTTAGCGGTGCCGTATCATGTGAGCAGAAACGTCTTGACACGTCAAGAGGAAGTCATGGAGGGAAGTAACGGAGCGAATCCGCCCATTTTTCAAAATAAAATATAGTTTAGGCGCAGATAATAAGTAAAACGGAAATAATTTAAGTTATTTATTCTTTATGTACGGCCCGGTACCAAATGTCCCACGGCCCGGTACCGGTCCACGGCCCGGGGGTTGGGGACCTCTGTTTTAGGGTATGTCTCCACCAGCTTTGCACATCTAGTGACTGAAATTTTTGCCCATTCTTCTTTGCAAAACAGCTCAAGCTCAGTCAGATTAGATGGAGAGCATTTGTGAACAGCAGTTTTCAGATTCTGGATTGGGTTTAGGTCTGGACTCTGACTGGGCCGTTCTAACACATGAATATGTTTGGTTTGAAACCATTCCATTGTAGTCCTGCTTTATGTTTAGGGTCGTTGTCCTGCTGGAAGGTGAACCTCCGCACCAGTCTCAAGTCTTTTGCAGACTCCAACAGGTTTTCCTCCAACATTGCTCTGTATTTGGCTCCATCCATCTTCCCATCAACTCTGACCAACTTCCCTGTCCCTGCTGAAGAGAAGCAGCCCCAGAGCATGATGCTGCCACCACCATATCTGACAGTGGGAATGGTGTGTTCAGAGTGATGTGCAGTGTTAATTCTCCGCCACACATAGCGTTTTGCAGTTTGGCCAAAAAGTTCAGTTTTGGTCTCATCTGACCAAAGCACGTTGTTCCACATGTTTGCTGTGTCTCCAACATGGCTTCTGGCAAACTGAAAACGGGACTTTTTATGGTTTTCTTTTAACAATGGCTTTCTTCTTGCCACTCTTCCATAAAGACCACATTTGGCCAGTGCACGACTAATAGTTGTCCTGTGGACAAATTCTTTTTATAGCCTAATCCTACTTTAAACCTCTCCACAACCGGGGAACTTCCGGAGCAAATGGAGTAGACGGGTGCGTTAGAGCCCTCTCCCACCTTAACTTCAAAATATTCCGTTCAAAACTCGTTAATCCGCTCACGGTTTCGATAAAATAATTTATGAACGGGAGGGGAAACATGTCGAGCCATAAAAAATCGACAAAAATGCCTAAAGCTCAGGATAAAAGTGCCCTAGTAGCTAAGGCTACCATGTGCCTGAAACAAGCTAACGACAACGTGGCTAGCTCAGACGCTGAAAGCACTGGAACGAACATGGACTCGGAAGGAATTCTTAAGGCTATCGACGATTTGAAGACTGCCTTAAAGGGGGATAATGCAAAGCTACAACAAAATATCGACCATCTGGGACATGAGATCAACGGTAAGCTGGACAATATCGCCACTGAAGTACAGGGCCTGGCAGAGCGTGTTGATGAGGCGGAGGCCCGCGTTCATCAAGTAGAGACCTGGGCAAAGGAGGCAACGGAGGCGCTGTGCTTCTGCATCGAACAACAGAGGAAAACACAGCTTAAAGTGCTTGATTTAGAGTCCCGTTCCAGAAGAAGCAACGTTCGTGTATTTGGGGTGCCAGAAGGTCAGGAGGGGAACTCCACTACACAGTATATCGAAACGCTTTTGAGAAGCCAGCTACAACTACCGGAGGACCTGGACTTGAAAATACAGCGCGCACATCGCACTCTGACAAGTAAACCCCCACCCGAATCACCACCGAGGGCTATTATTGTCAACTTTCTGGAATTTTCCACAAAGGAAAAGATCTTAAGAGAAGTGTGGAAAAAAGGCAAGATCCAGGTGGGCTCTTCAATTATTCACTTCGACCACGATTATGCACCCGAGATAGTGAAGAAGCGCAGAGAATATAACGCTATCAAGAAAGCGCTCAAAGTGAAAGGCATCCGCTTTCAAACACCGTTTACCAACATAAGGATCCACTGGGAATCAGGAACTCGCACATATTCCAGCGCCCGGGAAGCCTACAACGAGCTGAAGAGACGCGGAATCCAGGCGGAGGAACCGGCGATAGCTGACGGTGTTTCCAGAGCGGAGTGGAAGCTTCGGGAGCTGCTGGGCTGGCAGCCGGTGGATAACAGCGGCGCTGCGGTGGCGCTGAGAGCCAAGAACAAACTACAGGATTTCCAGCGGAGCATGATCGAATGAAAATAGGCAGAACAACATGACATAATGCAGTATTATTTTGACTAGGCTCTGATTTACTACTTCGTGGGAGAGGTCACTGTTTATCTTTTTTCTACGTTGGACTAATAGGATGGACGTGTTTTTTCCCAAAGGCGCTTCTACCGTCCTTTTTGGGCCCTCTCAGTTTGAGAGGTTTAACCCTCGACTTGCCAACGGGGTCAAGAGCGAGAAGAAGGAGCTTCTCCTCACCTTGGAAGTCAGTTTGTTACTGTTTTGTTTTGTTACTGTTCGTGTTTTGGATTCAGGGGCCAAATCAGTCAAGGTATTTATGTACAATACTGTCATATAATTTAAAAATTGCTTCCTTGAATGTAAACGGTTTGAATAGTCCAGTGAAAAGAAAAAGGGTCTTAGCCAAATTGAAGAAAGATGGGATACAAATTGCTCTTTTACAAGAGACACATATGTCTAAACAAGAACATGACAAATTTAAGTCACTTGGTTACTTAAACACGTTTTATAGCTCTTGTAGAAACAGTAGAAAGAGGGGGTAATCACCCTGATTTCTAATTCACTGAACTTTGAATTGATATCTGAGAAGGGAGATAAAGAGGGCAGATTTGTTATTATAAAGGGGAGAATTGATAATGTTGTGGGATAGTTAATGTATATGTACCGCCAGAGAGCGACAGGACTTTCTTAAAAACGTTCTTTGACATCATTATCTCACTTAGCGAAGGAGTTCTTATTTGTGCTGGAGACTGGAACACAATCCCTAATTTTGCTCTAGATACGACAAGCCATAAGAAACAAAAAACTGGTAGGTCAAAAGACCTAAATATCCTGATCAGGGAGATGGGCCTGTTTGATGTCTGGAGGGGTCTCCATATTAAAGAAAGAGAATTTACCCATTTCTCTTCTACCCACAAAGTCCACTCCAGGATTGACCTGTTTCTGATGAACACCATTGATAGATCTAAAGTGAAGGAATGCTTAATTGGAACATCTGATATTTCAGACCACAATATTATCTATTTGTCCATCTGTCTGACTAGTAGGCCTAAAACAACATTATGGCGCTTAAATATAGGTATTCTTAATAATGAATCCACAACAAAGGAGATTAGAAAAGAAATAACGGAATGTGTAAAAGACAATAATAATGGGCAGGTAAATCCCACCTTAGTTTGGGACACGGTCAAGGCAGTAATGAGAGGGAGACTAATTTCTAGAACTGCTTACCTCAAAAAAATAAAGAGGTTAAAATACGATGAACTGGAAAAAACTCTGAGGAACTTAGAACTAAAACAGCAAATGACTAACAATGGAGAATTTTTAGAACAAATAACAAAAACTAAAAACAAAATAAACGATATGATATTCGAGGAACTTGAGGAAAATTAAGATTCTGCAAACAAACATTCTACGAATCAGGCCCAAAAGCTACCCGGATCTTAGCCAGACAACTTCGTAAACACCATTTGAAGCATTCGATTACCAAAATTAGAGAACCCTCTGATGGTAATTTAACCTATGACATGGATAAAATACATAAGACCTTTGAAAATTATTTTAAAACACTATATTCTGCCCCAAGATCAGTTAACATAACTGATATGATAATTATTTGGCATCTTTGGATCTACCTTCACTAGGTCTAACCCAAAACAAAACTCTAACTGCCCCCATCACACAGGAAGAATTAGATACAGTTATTGGACATTTGAAAAGTAATAAGTGCCCAGGTAGCGATGGGTTCCCAAATGAATGGTACAAGACGTTCAGGAAGGAGCTATCTCCTGTCCTGCTTGAATCTTTGAACTGGACATTGAGCAGAGCTGAGATCCCACCATCTTGGAGAGAGGCTGTAATATCGGTCCTCCCTAAAGAAGGGAAAAATGTTGAATACTGCGAATCATATCGCCCAATCTCAATTCTGAATGTCGACTATAAAATTTTTACATCAATAATTTCTCGGAGAATGGAGTATTATTTGTTAGACCTAATACATGAAGACCAGACGGGATTCATCAAAGGCCGACAAACCCATGACAGCATAAGACGAACATTGCATATATTAGACCAAGCTAAAAAGCAGGGCCTCAGTGCCGCATTAATTAGTTTAGATGCAGAAAAAGCCTTTGATAGGGTCAACTGGACTTTTTATATAAGGTACTAGAGCGCCTGGGCTTTAATAACCAGTTTATTAGGTGCTTGCGATCACTTTATGATGAACCACGGGCCAGGGTAAAAATCAATGGGCACCTAACAAACAGCTTCCAACTACACAGAGGAACCCGTCAGGGATGTTGTCTAAGCCCATCGCTTTTTGCAATATTCATTGAACCCTTGGCACAGGCCATTAGAGAGGATGATGGATAAAGGGAGTTAGTTTTGCAATATAGAACACAAGATTGCCCTCTTTGCAGATGATGTAATCACATACCTCCAAAATCCAGATACAACGCTCCCCAGAGTTATGTCAGCATTAACTGAGTTTGGTCAACTGTCGGGCTCAGTCTAAACATCACAAAAACACAGGTTCTGACAATTAACTACTCACCTAGTAAATTTATAAGAAGACATATGGACTTAGGTGGGATGCCAAAAAGCTAAAATATTTAGGAGTATTCATTTCTCGAGACTTGGATGAGTTATTTAGTTTGAACTTTGATAATCTTACTGAAAACATACAAAAATTTGACAGCCTGGGCAAGGTTATTGTTGGACTTCACAGCTAGAATGGAAATAGTGAGGATGAATCTACTTCCTCGATTTTTATATCTTTTCATGTCATTGCCTACTAGAATATCTAGCGCACAGTTTCATGCCTGGGACAGATTGATCTCCAGATTTATTTGGTCCGGGACCAGACCAAGAGTAAAATTTAAAACACTCCAAATTAATAGGGACCAGGGGGGTCTGGCTCTTCCAAATTTGAGAGAATACTATTACGCATCTCAGATGAGATTCATGGTCTGCTGGTGCTCCTTGGAAATGGAGACTAGATGGAAACAGATTGAACTTAGCCAGGGTGGGGCCCAACCTCAGACACATCTGGGAGGTAAAATAGTTACAGACAAAAATGGGAATGGTATAGTTGAAGATACGTTGTTAATCTGGAAAGAAGTGGTTGATAGGTACAGATTGGCAGATGTCACTGGACTTCTGATGTGGCCCTCCTGTAACTCAAATTTCCGACCAGGAGAATTAGATTCTTCTTTTTTAGATTGGAAGATAGAGGGCTTGTGGCTTTGTGCCAGTTTGTAGAAGGTAACACTTTTAAAACATTTGAGCAACTGAAAAGGGATTACAACCTTGAGAATAGAGATTTATTTAAATATTTCCAGGTCAGGCACTTTTACAATTCAAAAATTAAAAAAGGTGTTCCTCCAGAAGGTAATACTATTGTGAACATTTTTGCAAATGCTTATACGCACCTCCCATGCAAAACTGTTTCCAAACTATATAAGGGGTTGCAGAAACATAATGGAAATAACACCTTGAATATTAAGTCTAAATGGGAAAGGGAATTGGGAGTAAAAATTACAGAGGATGCTTGGCTTTCTATGTGTGTGGCACAACAGACGTCTACCAGTTCTAAAAGATGGAGGGAATTTGGATGGAAGTGTTTAATTAGATACTTTATTACACCGCAAATTACTAGTAGATATAGAGGGGAAGAACAGCAATGTTGGAGACAATGTGGATATCGGAACGCCAATCATTCTCATGTATTTTGGTCCTGCCCAAAGTTGGCAGCTTACTGGGATGGAATCTGTCAGACTACTGGGATAATTTTGGGGTATGTCATCCCCAAAGATCCTAGAATTTTTCTGTTGGGGCTGATATCTGGAGAATTGTTTCAAAAAGAGGATGAGTACCTTTTTAAAATTCTATCAATTGCTAGCAAAAAAGCAATTACACGATCTTGGCTAAAGACACTCCCCCCCCAGCTGGACCACTGGAGGGACGTCGTGGAGGAGATTCATTCTATGGAAAAACTGACATTTCTTTTACGTATGAAAGGACATTCTTACAATAAACGTTGGTCTAAATGGTTAACATACAAGAGCAAGGAAGCATAACTAGGTGTAATATCTTGTAATGTATATATATACTTAACTAAGAATCAGTGCCCCAAGTTCAGTGTGTGTTGTATGTTTTATTGTAATGAAAAATGTTAAATAAAGAGTATAAAAAAAAAAAAAAACCTCTCCACAACCTTCTTCCTGACCTGTCTGCTGTGTTCTTTGGACTTCATGATGCTGTTTACTCCCCAATATTCTCTTAACCAACCTCTGAGGCCGTCACGGAGCAGCTGTATTTGTACTGAGATTAGATTACACACAGGTGGACTCTCTGTAGTCATTAGCAGTCATCAGGCAACTTCTGAATGCAACTGGTTACACTCAGAGAAAAGGGGGCTCAATACTTTTGCACTTTTCAGTTTTTTATTTGTAAAAAATGTTTTGAATCATGTATAATATTCTTTCCACTTCACAGTTGTAACCACTTTGTGTTGGTCTTTCACATTAAATTACAGTGAAATATATTAATGTTTGTGGTTGTAATGTGACAAAATATGGAAAAGTTCAAGGGGTATGAATACTTTTGCAAACCACTGTAAGACCAATACAAAAAAAGGATTTTTAGAAATGTCGGCCAACTGAAAAGTATCTAATTTTGTGAGATACTGAATTTGGGGTTTTCATTTGATAATTGACCTGTTTGGCCAATTATTAAATGCAGGGCTGTAAAGTGCAACAACACACTGTGTTGTCAGTGAGGCACACAGCTTGTCTATTAAATGTGAGAGGTATCATTTATTTACAACTGTGGCCTGGCAAAAGGCGAAGCCTTTTGAAGGGAAAGGAATAAAAGAATTAAAAAAGAAAAAGAAAATAGTAACAGTAAAATTACAAGACAGTGTACAACAATAACAATCATAAAATGAATCTAGCCACATCTTGCTGATTTTGTGGCTCAGGTTCATGCGCTGTTATAACGATGTTATTAACAATCCAGAGGCAGGAAGTCTGCCAGCACCCATGTGTCTGATATAAATGACTGTATATGCCTTTGTTTTATTTAAATTTTTAAAATGTGTCATTTAAAAGTACATTGTTTTTTTGTTTGTTTGTTTTTTGTTTTGTTTTTTTGGAACCTCGTAAGGTGTTCATAATGAACACAGTATGAAATGATTTTTTTAAACCTACCTACCGGTAAAACGGCTGCATGGCCTCAGACACCTGCCCCCCCCCCCTGTTTGTTCTGTTGTATTTCTCTTGGATGGCTGTTCTGGAACGCAAATTTCGTTATATGTTTACATATAATGACAAAGTCTCTTCTTCTTCTTAAGTACATTATATAAAAATTCAGTTTTTTCAGTTTGACCTTTTGACCTCGGATGGGTTTTGTATAGTCTCATATTTATAGCGTCACCTCTGTCTGTTTTACATTTGTGTGACTGTATTATTCACTTTCTGTAGGTTTTAGGCTCATCATTCAGCACTTCAAATAACTATTTTAAAATAAGTGATTTAAAAGCATTTCATATCTGATTTATGACAAAGTGCACCAAAAACCGCCAAAGCGATGCGGGTTAAATTATTTCTCGAGTCGGCATTTTCTGTTTTTAACAGCTGTGCATATGATATGATCAATAACAGAGGCGTGCCACTGATTAGGCGCCCCTGTGCTCCTTCACCTCCCCTCCTGTTTTCATTTGAATCGCGCTACGACAGGTAACTAAAGATGGAGAGGCAAAGAAAGCTCTCCGGGACCCAAAACAGAAAACGGAAGAGGGAGTGGAAAATGTAGTTGGGATAAAACAAAGGTTTACAAAACGGTTTAAAGACAGTCAGTAAGTTATGTCAGTGTATCAAGAGGAGGCTTTTAAATACTCACGTTAGCTTAAATTACTAGTAGTAAAATAACAGGTCACTGTTCTGCAACTGTGTGCTGTAGTTACAATATAACAGGTCATAACAAGAAAAATAAAAGAACTTGTAATCATTTGTTTATCTAGACCAGGGCTCTTCAACTCCAGGCCTCGAGGGCCGGTGTCCTGCTGGTTTTAGATGTGTCCCTGATCCAACACACCTGAATCAAATGGCTGAATTACCTCCTCAGTATGCAGTCAAGTTCTCCAGAGTCCCGCTAATGACTTCTATATTTGACTCAGGTGTGTTGAAGCAGGGACACATCTAAAACCTGCAGGACACCGGCCCTCGAGGCCTGGAGCTGAAGAACCCTGATCTAGATGGTGAATCATAAAACACATAAATGAAAGAACTTGGCAGTGATACACTTGGGTTTAAATGTCTTCACTCAATATAACACCACAATGTTGTTGTGATGTATCTGATAAGTCTGATCAGCAGCATCCTGTCAGTAAAAGGATATCATTTTTTAAAATTAAAATTTCATGTTTTTTATATGTGGTTTGACTGCCGTATTTTTTAAAAATACTGAAACAAAGTTCATGTCATTCAGCTGTGAGGATGGAGAGAAAGAAGAGACAAAGAATCAGGACAGACAGCTTGGTCTAATATTAAATAAAAGTGTAGGAAAAGCCACTTCATCCCATGTGATTAATTTAAAAATATTTATTTTTAAAAAGTGCATTTGTAACATCTGTAATTAGTTTAAATCTAATATGTAATGCTTTTTTTGACCATATGACCTAGTGGAGAAGGAGACAGACATGAGGTCGATGATGGTATCTGCTATAGAGGAGACCAGTGAGGACATCAGGTAGGAATAATTAAATTAGGAGGCCACAGAAACCTATATACCCACTATGGTTTCAATTTGTGATTACCACTTTTCACTGTGTCCAGGCAGATCTGGCAAGTCAATCAGCACAGAGAAGAATGTGGAACAGGGAGTTGCAGATGAGGGAGAGGAGCAGAGAGGTCCAGATGATGATGAAGAGGGAGAGGAGCAGATAGATGCGGCAGAGAGTGCTGGTGCAAGGCCTTACCCAGAAGATCCAGCTGAATGGTCTTCACCCAATGAAATGGGGAGCTCATTTAGGCAGTACATGATTGAGAATGGCCCACAGAAATGTTCTCATGGGCCATATCCAAGATCAGAGAAGAGTAAAAGGTGTTTTTCCAAAGCATACTGTTTTCATTTACTGTCTAATGGAGAGAAAGTGGAACGTGATTGGTTACTGTACTCCAAAAGTAGTAACAGAGTCTATTGTTTTGCATGTAAGCTATTTGGTGAAGCTAAAGTTGCTGACACACGCCTTGTGGTGGGGTATAATAACTGGCAGTGTCTTTCAAAAACTCTGATGCACCATGAAACCAGTGGTTCTCACATAAATGCTAATCTGATGTGGAAAGAACTATCATTCGGTATATTCATACAGATGACAAGAAGAAGAAGGTCACGATTGCTGAGTCTTTTGTGGGGTTCACTGCTGTGAAGGACACAACTGGGAAAGGCCTCACAGATACACAGGGGTGCTGGATGGTCTGATATTGGACCTGGCTAATTGTAGGGGGCAAAGTTACAATAATGGCTCCAATATGAGGGGAATAAACAAGGGTGTCCAAGCTTTGATGCAACAGCGATGTCCTGAGGCTCTGTTCACCCCTTGCTGTAGCCACAGCCTGAACCTTTTGTTATGTGATGCAGCTGCATCCAACACAGAGTGTCTAACCTTCTTTGGCACTATTCAACGATTGTACACCATCTTTTCATCTTCTGTGAAGAGGTGGGATATTCTCACAGAGTTTGTTGACATCACACTGAAGCCTCTGAGTGACACCCGGTGGGATTCTAGATGCACTTGAAAAGCTTGAAGAAGTGACAGGAGACGGCAAAATTGTCTCAGGTGCCGTTTACATGACACCGTTTTCATTTTGAAACGGTGTCGTTTTGATGCGTTTCGCCCTTCCGTTTACGACACAGAGTGAAAACGATGTGTTTCGGAAACGGGGTCCAGAGTGGAGCATTTCAGATACGCACTGGCTTGCGTTCTCGTGTAAACACTTGAAACCAGGGTGATTTGAAAACGCTCGACTCGCACACGCGCACTATGGTTGCGACGGCCACAGTTTTTCGCACACGTGCAAATTGATAAACAGTACTCGCGGATTCACGAGTGCTTCTTATGCTTTTCTTGTGTTTTTACCGTTTTGTAATTCATCGTTGTGTGCAGCAGCGATCCAACCTCATCGTCAGTCCACACAAAACCTCTCACATTGGCCGTTTTGTAAGTAATGAACAATTTGCCGCACTACCTACTGTGTCACTCCACGTCTTGCATAAACAAACTTTGCAAAGAGAAAACCAACGCCAACTTGTGGCCTGGCATGGGAACTACATCGTTTTCATCATTTCACATGTCATTGTGTAAATGCGGATCGTTTCTGAAACGCCATCGTGTAAACGAAAGGCTGAAACGCATCAAAACGACACCGTTTCCAGTGAAAACGGCTTTGTGTAAACAGCACCTCAGAGTCCATCTGACGAGATTGTTAGTATGGAGTTCCTGGTGTGCCTCTTAGTTTGGTGTGACCTATTATAAGAAATCAACTTTGCAAGCAAGGCACTACAAGCAGCAGATGTCTCACTGGACACTGCCATTAGGTTACTCGATTCTCTGAAAGAGGTTTTGCTCAAGTACAGAGAAGAGGGATTTCAGAAGTCACTTGACATTGCAGGCAGGATAGCCATTGAAATGGATGCTTCTCCAAAATTTAAAGAGAGACGTTTTAGGAAGCAAAAGAGGTTCCAAGATGACAATTCCTGCACTGCTTATCATGAAAAGGAACCTGAAAGGCACTTTAGGTGTATGGTTTTCAATGTCATTGTTGACACAAACCTGCAAGAGCTGTCTGAGAGGTTTTCCAGTCTTCAGCCAGTGTCTGAAGATTAAAATGGAGCACATGACAAAAGCTGAGTTGGAGGAATCAGTGACTGCACACACCCTGACTACCAGTGATGTTTCCAGAGATATCATTCAAGAAATATACCCAGCAAGCCGTCTACTGAAGGGTTACAAGGCTCTAGAGAAGTTAAATTTCCTCATACAGGAAAATCTTGATTTGGTTTTTTCCAAATTTGACAGTAGCCCTTAGAGCAGGGCTATTCAATTAGCGGCCCGGGGGCCACATCCGGCCCGCGGACTCCCTTTGACTGGCCCACCCTCCGACTGACCCAACGTAAGCTGCAAAAACGCAATTAAATCATATTTGCTGTGTGAATTTTAAAAATTCCCGCCCTTCCTCTTGTACTTGAACGCACCGCTTCCGGTATCGTAGCAACGCCAGCCCAGAACTCTCTCCAAGTACGACAACCGCGAAAATATATCACTGACAGGTCAAAAACATAAAATTGACAATGAAAATCGCCGTTTTAACCCTGCTTGGACTGATAAATGTGTTTATTTTACCCCAAAGACTGAACTCATTAAGTCTGCATTACTTTGAATATGCAGAAGAAGCTTTAATTTTACAGTTTTAAATGTTCACTTGGTGCAGTTTCTTTTGTTGAAATATTTAATGCACTGCCTCAGTTGGTCTTTCTAGTTCAACAAATGCACTTTTGCAAATACATATAAAATGTTATAGAAGACTTTACTGTTGCAAAAGGTTGTTATTATTACATTGTTTTGTTTTTTTTTAATTAAACATATGTGTGGTGAAATTTGCCTTGTTAAAAATATTCTAGTCAAGGTTTGGGCCAAATGTTAAAATTTGCAATGCGCTTGAATTATTTTGCTCATCAATGAATGATGCAGTATAAAGCCTTTATTGTGAATTCTTTTATTTATTTTTATGATTTAGTTCAATTGGTAGCATATTTAGAGTTAAGTCTCAAGAAATTGTAAGTAGGGGTCTTCGGCCCAGTGGCATCTCAAAATTTTCAAATCTGGCCCAGAAGAAAAAGTATTCCTGACCATGCCTGTGACAGCTGCATCTGCCGAGAGATCTTTTAGCAAGCTGAAGCTTATCAAAACATACCTTCGTTCGAGTATGAGCAATGATCGCTTGACTCAGTTAGCAGTGATCTCTGTTGAAAACAGAGTGGCACGGTCTATTTCATATGATGCCATCTTTGACAAATGGGCAAGTGCAAAGGCACGAAATGTAACAATTTCATGTGGAAAAATGTCCCCGGGATCCAGGCTGTTGTTCCGATTTCATAACTTCATATTTTCACCACAGAAAATTTGTTGAGCACTGGGTGCCACACTGTTACATTTTATTACATTGTTATACATTTTCTTTTGTTTGTGATTGAGCTGCTGTAATATGTGACATAAAATAAAAGCCTGAAATAGAACTCGTTTATTTAAGTCCATGAATAAGTGAGATCTGCACACATGAACACAGTAAACCTTGAGAGGGTGCGTTGTGTTGTGCGTTGGGTGCGTTGGGTGTGTGTTGCGCGCGCACGTGCGCATGGGTTTGGCAGGGGGAGCGGGACTAAAAGTGTGTCCGCATACACCTCAGAAAGTATATAGCTGCACCCCTGCAGAGGTCTGCACTGGGAGCATTTTGGAAAACAGAACCGTATAAGATCTGGAAACTCGGGAAGGAGGCCCAGAAAGGAGAGGGAGGCTGATTTCCACTCCTCACTCTGGTCCACAGGCTGCTTCAGCAGGTTCTTCTGTCAGCATTTCTGTTTGTTGTTGTGTGAGATGCTTGGCTTCTCCAGTCCTGTGAGGGATGAGGGGCATGAAGGACTCACATGAAACATACCTGCCACACTGTACATACACACAGCTCCTTTGTTCCCTCACAGCAGACACACCTGAGCCTTACCTGCCCACATTTGGCCCTCACAGCTCAGTGACAGCACTGGAAAACATCATGTGGTCCAAACATGGGTCAGCTGATTTCAGCAGTGCTGCAGGACGTGATCCGTGTCAGGTAGACCTGTGAGCACCAAACATTAGGCAGAGCAGGGCCAAACATTCACTGCTGCAGGGGTCAAAGTACACGTGTGTGAGTGTGTGTGAGAGTGTGTGTGTGTGAGAGTGTGTGTGAGTGAGTGTGAGAGTGTGTGTGTGTGTGTGTGAGTGTGTGTGAGAGTGTGAGTGAGTGTGTGTGTGTGTGTGTGTGAGTGTGCGTATGTTTATAATACCTTGTGGGGACAATTTTCCTGACATATACTACGTTGTGGGGACCAATTGCTCCTTGTGGGGACTGGAGCCTTGTCCCCACAAGGGGAAACCCTGTTTTTGGGTCAGGGGTCAGAGTTAGGGCTAAGGTATGAATTGAGTTTAGGTTAGGGTTAGGGTTAGGTATGTGATGGTTAGGGTTAGGAAAAGGGTAAAGGTAAGGTTTAGGCTGTAGAAATGAATGGAAGTCAATGGAAATTCCCCACAAAGATAGCAAAACACACTTGTGTGTGTGTGTGGTGTGTGTGTGTGTGTGTGTGTGTGGTGTGTGTGTGTGTGTGTGTGTGTGTGCTCTCTGCTCTCTCATGTCTGTAATTGAAGCTGTATCAGAATCATTAAATCCTGGTATGGATCAGTATACTCAGCCATGTCCCACATGCTGATATGAGCCTTGAAAATTTCCCACAATGCATTTTTTTGAGGTTTCCTCCAGAGAATGATCACTAACAGCTCAAAGATGGAGCTCGTTTCCTCGGCACCGTGGACGGTTTATTCAGACTGAGGCCAGCAGGGGCGCTGCCTCTAAGGCTGACCTCAGGGCGACAGGAGGCTGCAGGCAGAAATGAAGGACTGAAGTGACCTTTGACTGACAGCAGCTGCCATCACAGGCTGGAGTACTTTGGCTCATTTTCAGCTCCTTACACAAAATTTGGCCTCAGTAAAAGTTGCCTCGAGTCATTTTTCCGCGATAAAACGAATAATTCTGCTCCCAGTTTGACCACAAAACTAACGGCCCGATGCTGCAGTCACACCGACGACCCTCTGATGAAATGTCCTCACACACAAGCGTCTCCGGAGGTTCAGTGTCTGCTGCTGATTCCTGGAAACTACGTCTGTTTCCTCCCAAACAGAAGAATCAGCTGAGCCACGCTCAGCTACTTTCAGTTCTTCGATGTTTCCCGATGCCGCTCTGACGTTTGTTGGACGTTCGTGGTTTTCACACGCTGTCGTGTTTCCCGTGGATTTGCAGAAGCAAACAGAACCACAGAACCGAGGCAGCGCTCAGGTTCTCCTTTTTCTTCTCAGAATTCTGAGGACTAGAAAATCACACTATTTTGGCTGCAGATCATTAAAGTTTTATCTGAGACATCACCCTTTCCTGTGGCTGAGCCAACATTTAAGAAAAGTTCATCGATGTTTTGCAACTGCTCGCTCAGTTCCAGATGTTTGCAGGCTGAAGTTAAAGCAGAGGCTGCTGCACAGCTGGAAACACTAACAGCTTGGGGACGTGCCGCTGCCATCAAAGTCAGAACGAGCTGAGAGTTTTCCTAAAACGTTTCAAAGTCTAAACGTTCCCGTGTGTTCACCTGCAGGCTCTGCTTCACACACGATCAAGAGTTTGTCTAAATAACCTGAGACCCTCAGAGGCTCTGATGGCACCTCTCAGCCTCCTGTGCACAGAGTAAAGGTGTGGCTGCCTGCTCACCACCATTTTACAGTAAAATGAGCTGTCAGTCAAATGTTGAGAGAGTGTGTGTGTGTGTGATCAGTACATGTTTGCATGTAACTCGTGGTGCCTCTTCCTTTGAAGTCCCTCCCTGTGTGTAATTCCTGGATCAGTGTATCTCATTCAGCCTGTTTGCTCAAAGGTGTGTCCCATTATTCCTGCTTCCACTGAGACAGACCGTGTTCAGGTCTAACCTCAGCAGGAAGAGTCTGCTGAAAAGAGTCAGTTTGTTCATTTTATGTTGGTAAATAAAATTTTTTTTCATGCTTAGTTTTGGTTTTAGTTCATATAGGAAATGAGTTATGGTTCAGGGACCCAGCTATGGAAACGAACGAGTTTTCACTGTTTACAGATTTTATGAATTACTAAAACACTGAACTCTGTTCTCCAAACCAAACTGTGAGCGGCCTGAACTTCAAACCTGCCAAACCTTAAACACCCTCTCTCTGTTTTTAAGATTAGGCTCAAAACTTTCCTTTATGAACACGTTTACAGTTCGGGCTGGATCAGGTGACCTTCCTTCCTCCACCTTCTCTGATCATGTCTAACATCCTGGTGGAGAAGCAGGTGCTCCCTCTGTGCCCCTGATGATGACGTCCGTTTCCTCACTCCTTCTTTTTTACTATATTCCTGCTTTTTTCCTGTCCTGTCCAGTGTAACCGTGCTGAACTTGGCCGTGTATTAATTCAGCTCGGTCCAAATAATCATAACCCAGTTCTGTGTTTCCATTCGTCGTATAGTTTGTGTCTGCGTTGTGTTCAATGACAATCAGGAGACAGGATGAGATGAATGCTGACTTTATCTGCCTGCATGAAACGGAACATGTACTGGTCAGAATCATGGGCTCATCATCGGGTACAGCACCTCGTGCTCTTCTCCCATACACTGGCAACGAGGTCTAATACATTTATATTGAAATAAAATACAATATCATGAAATAAATACCTGCATGAAACGGAACATGTACTGGTCAGAATCATGGGCTCATCATCGGGTACAGCACCTTACAAGGAATGGCATTTTCCATTAACATCAGGCTAGCGAACTTTTCCAACTGTGTGTTATAATGTTATTAATCTCATCAAAGGTACAATATGCAACTCATTAGTGTCCTGGTTGCTATAAGTACATATTACAGTTAGCCAGTGATCATATATGAACATACAGCAATAATACACAACATTTTCCACAGTGCTAATATCAGCGAACCCACCTCGTGCTCTTCTCCCATACACTGGCAACGAGGTTCCTGTGTCCACTACCCTTATCGCGGCTAACCACCAAGAGATGGCGCCGTTTCACCCGCTATGCATAAACCCAAAATGAAAAATAATGACAAGTGGAATCCAATACAATATTAACTGTTACACTCCCCTCTGCTGAATTCCACTTGTCCCATTGCAACAAACAAAACAACAAAAAAATGACCAATACAATAAAACCACAGGTACAATCACACAAAAAGGTGCACAACCGCTATTCTAATGCACAGGAAACCAAGACAGAACCACCGTTTCCAAAATTGCTGGTGAGGTATTATCACATCAAAATCACAGTTACAATTACCCAGTCACAAAGACTATCCCATGAGGATCAGTATGAGAAAAGGGTTGGCCAGACCCTATCTACACACGTAGGGGAAAAAAATATGCCCATATACATATTAAATGAACATGTAGCTGCAAAACACACCTCTTGAATAGCAAGACAAACAGACAATTGATCAAAAATGTCACAAAACCTCATCAAGGTAAAATGAGAACAAACAAAACTGTAATTCTATAACAAGAACTCATGAGACCAATGTTTGGTTTCTGGTGCATCATTTCAATAAGTCTAGTCACTGGTCTCAACAACCGCCCAGCTCTAGATCTACGGTGAGTCGCACCGTCAGTTACTGTTGCGTGGCAGCCATCAGTAGCAGGTATATCGGTAGGAGTGTCAGTATTAGGAGCCGTAGAGTCTCTGGGCAAACCGCCAGGGATGCCCGGGCAGCCATAGTCTGGTGAACTGCTGTCCATCAACGTAGCTTCGTCAGTGGGTGGCAACTGATCAAAAACTGGCTGGCCTTGAGGTAACGCACTGCCCCTGGACAAGACATCAGCAGGTTCCAACGCTTCATCCAGCTCCACTGCTCAGCATCCTCTGCACTTGACCCACTGGCCTGCTCCCAAAGGTAGTTCAGACACCCACACTCTTGTTCTAAACTCTGCTGAGTCAGAAACAGTGTCACCGACAACTGACCTCTCGACACTAAGGTCAAGTTCACTTGAAGATGGAGACAATACAACCTCCTCCTGGTCATCAGAGTCATGTTCGGACAGAGGGAGGAAGTTTACTGGCATTATTAGGTTGCGATGGACCCACTTTCACTTGCTCTGTAACAGGATTCTGAATCCTAAATGTGTGGCTCTCGTTGTCCTTTCCGACCACCACATACACCGTGCTTTCCCAGCGGTCAGCAAGCTTCCGTTTGCCACGTTCCTTTCTGTTGGCCAGCAACACTCTGTCGTTTACTTCCACCGGTACAACACCCGTACCTTACGGTTGTATAAATCAGCGTGACGCTGGAGCTGTTTAGTTGCCGCTGACTGAGCTACGGCCATGGCTTCTCTCATGTCCCTTCCGCAAGGACTCAATGTAGCGGTCATAGTCCACCACCTCTGGATCACTGAGTACAGAGCCAAATATGACATCCACCGGAAGACGTGGCACCCTCCCAAACATGAGGAGAAACGGTGCATATCCAGTTGTTTCATGCACTGTACAGTTGTAGGCGAATGTCAGGGATTTCAGGGCCTCGGGCCAACGGTGTTAGCTCTTGGTGGCAGCGCTCGAATCATGTTACCTAGAGTCCGATTCATCCTTTCACACGAGCCATTTCCCATAGGGTGATAAGGCGTAGTGTGTGACTTTTGCACACCTGCCACATTCAATAGCTCTGCAATTAGCGAGCTCTCAAAGCTGGCCCCCTGATCTGAATGTAGCCGCTTGGGAAACCCATAAATGCAAAAGTAGTTGTTCCATAACTGGTGCGCAACTGCTCTGGCTGACTGATTGGGGCACAAGAAGGCGTGTGCCATCTTCGTGAAGTGGTCAGTAGCCACTAGCACATCCAACGAACTATTTGACGAATCCTCAGCAGTCCAGAAATCGACACTGACCAGTTCAAGAGGTTCAGAGGTCATTATATTTTTCAATGGGGCTCTGGCTTCAGGCTCTGGTGACTTGCTGACTACACAGCGTCTGCAGTGTCGTACATACTCCATAACATCACGCAGCAAGCCTATCCAATAAAACCTTTGTCTTGTCAGATACAATGTCCGCTGCTGACCCTGGTGGCCAGCCTCATCGTGAACACCTTGTAACACCTTACTGCGCAATGAGTGAGGAACAACAAAAAGGTAGGTCTTTCTCTTTGTGACAGGATTTTTAGATACCCGGTACAGAACTCCGTCTCTCAGTACAAGCTTATCCCAGCTCCTCAAAAGCTTGACGACCTCAGACGATTCCTTGGCATGTTCCCTCCTGGATGGTCTCCGCTTTCTCTCCACAAAGAAGATTACTTTACTCAGAACAGCATCAGTTCTCTGCTTTTCTTTCAATACATCATGCGAGAACACCTCAGAGTTGACCTGCGGGGGTGTTAGAACCGTCTGCGAGAACTGTGGCAGGAGAAGGGCATGTGGGCACACCACAGCGTCACCTTCACTGCATCCATGAAGTGCAGCAGCCACCTCCAGCGATGATACTGTCCCTGACTTAACAACTGCCACACCCTGAGATATCTGTTGGCCGCACTCAGATGCTACTTCAAGTGGGTTAGCTGACCAGCGAAACACCTCCTGAACTCCATTAGCACCAAGTGCTGCAGCCTCTGCCAGTAGCTTGTCATAAGGTACTCTTGTCAAACGGTGAGATGTACTAGACTGTACGAAGGGCTGCCTGCTAAGAGCATCAGCCACCACATTCTTTGATCCAGGAATGAACTTGATGTGAAACTGAAATGGCGCCAACTTAGCAATCCACCTCTGTTCATATGCATCTAGCCGAGCCTTGGACAGAATATAGGTCAGCGGATTATTGTCTGTCCACACGGTGAATTGATGACCCCTCAACCAGTGATGGAATTTGTCACACACCGCCCACTTTAAGGCGAAAAACTCTAGCCGATGCGCTGGATACTTAGACTGGGCGTAACTAAGCGATTTACTGGCGAAGGCAATTGGTCTGGCTGTTGAACCACCAGCAGGTACCTGTGACAGGACTGCACCAAGTCCGTCAGAAGAAGCATCCACAGACAGCAGAAAGGGCTCACTAAAGTTCGGGTGGGCCAGCATGACCCGATCCAGCAAAGCCTGCTTAAGTTGGCAGAAAGCTTGCTGACAATCCCCAGTCCAGTCCTCAGCATGGAGCTGTTTACGGGCTTGGCGACGTTTCCTCCCACCTCCACGTGGACCTTTAGAACCTGAGATTAGTTGAAATAATGGTCTGACCATGGCAGAACAACCCTCAATAAACGGCTGGTAGTAGACTGCCATGCCAAGGAAGGAGCGGATCTTTCTCTGAGAAGGAATATTCGTGCCATCCTCCATAAGGTCTGACTCAGAGCGGTGATAGCAGACACTTTGTCAGGATTGGGCTGGATCCCATCTGTACAAATGACATGACCGAGAAACTTCACTGACCTCTTCAGAAAGTGACATTTCTTTGGGGCGAGTTTGAGGTTATGGTTCTGCAGCCTCTGAAAGACCATTTTCAGACGCTCGAGTGCCAGCTCCTCTGTCGGGGCAAACACCAAGACATCATCCAGATAGCACAGTAAGCTCATGAAGTTCTGGTCCCCAAAGATATTTAACATCATCCTCATGAATGTAGCTGGACTATTACAAAGTCCTTGAGGCATCCGATTGTACTCGTACAATCCAAATGGCGATGAAAAGGCAGTGTACTTTCGATCAGCCTCATGGACTTCCACATTGTAATAGCCAGAGGTCAAATCCATGGTCGAAAAAAATGCATTGCCCCCCAAGGCTGCTAGAGCATCAGCTGGATGAGGGAGCGGGTGAGCATCCTTGATAGTGCGTGCGTTGAGCCAGCAGAAATCATTGCAGATCCGCAGGTCACCCGTCTTCTTCCAAATGATCACCAGTGGAGATGCAAACTCACTGCTAGACTTTCGAATGATTTCACGCTCCTCCATCTCATCCAACACCTCTCTCAGTTTTTCATACTGGGTGGGCGGTATGCGTCTACATGGTAACCGGAATGGTTTCTCATCCATGACTCTGATACGGTGTAGGCAACCAGTGGCCTTACCACAATCTAGCTTGTCCCTCGAGAAAATCGACTGGTATTCGACTATGAGTTCCGCCAGTCTAGCCTTGTATTCGGGGGCAACGTCACACGACTCAATGTCTACATCAGAGAGGCCCAGTTCACTTAGCTTTGACTGGGGAGGGTCGGTTACACATGTTGTCACAGGGTGAGGATGATCTGGTAAGGTGGAGGTCTCCGAAACCAGGCTGTGTCTCATACCATCATCAAGCGGCACCTGTACTTGTTGTTGGATACCGATTTGGGAATCAGCAAACACTTGCACTGAACTGCAAATAGACACATCCGCCAACTTAGCGTTACGTTTCAGAGTAACTGGCTTGTTAGACGGATTAATCACCTTTAGCGGGAGCGAGCCATCACCTCTTAAGATCGACACCGACCTCCCCACTAAGACTGTCCGTGGTTTAGATCTTGCTGTTGTTGGCTCCGCAACAACAGTACTTCCAACCAACATAGTATCAACCCGCGGCAGCTTGCCCCAAATCAGGTGCTCTGTCATGGGCTCAAGTGTAACAGCTCGTTTAATTTTAGCAGTTCCGACCGCATCTTGGATATCTTCATCACCATTTTCCATCCTTGAAAACAAGCTTAACAACCTCTGCCCCACATCACGACTGTCACTGGGTGCTGTGGAGCCCTGGTTCTGAAGATCACTCTTCACCTTAAATCTGTCAACAATATATCTTAGCAGGTTACTGCCAACAATCAGTTCTTCATTCTGGTTCTCAACTACCAATGTTGGAACAATCACTTTGCAGCTGTAAAGTTCCATCTCCAGATCGCACATTCCAGCAGGTAAGGTTCTGGAACCCCACACCCAATCAACCGGTGTCTGTCGGCTCAAGGGTGGGGCCCCTCAACACATGCTGATGTAACAGCCGAGGTATTACATCAGAGCTCAGGGTGCATGCCATTAATCCGCTATCTAACAAAGCTCTGACCGTAACCTCTCCTCCCAGTGTCACATCTTCATAAAACAGTTTGTCATGTTGTTTGAGTCTCTGAATGTTTTGAACTATAGGTGTGTATCCCATCTCTCTCACTTCGCACACACTTTGGCATACAGACTCCATGTCATCATCAACATTTGCGACAGGGGGATCACTTTTAGGCCCAACACTTGCCCCCACCACATGCAGGCCACTCAGTTTTCCTGTGGTTGCGCCCCCTGCTTAGCGCCTCTAGCTTTCCTCACCACGGCCCCCGGACACTCCACTCGCACATGGTCAGGAGCAAAACAGTTAAAGCACAGACGGTTTGACCTGCAGTGGTACTGAGTAGTGTGTCCATCATCGCTGCATACCGCACAAGGTACTACGGGCTTTACTTTCATTGGTTGGTCTCTCTGTGTGCGCACATTGAACTTACTTTGAAACTTGTACTGTTGTGGCTGCTGCTCCAGAACACGTTCGAGCAGAGTGTTGACCCGGTCCAGGCGGTCCGGGGAGCTCTCGGCTGCCTGTCCAGCAGGTGGCGACACAACAGCAGCCGCAGGCACAATCGCACTTGTGAGTGTCGCACGTTGCATAGAAGTGGTGACCTCCTGTTCCTGAGAAGGCAAAACATTGGTCACTCTGTGTTTGGATAGTCGCTTGCGAGCTCTGCAGTGTTCAACGAGCTTCTCGTGAATTTCTGCAACTGTCCATTCTTTCAGCTGTCTACACTTGAATATGAGCGACAGTTCAGGATCAGGACAGTTCTGGATAAACATGGCAGCTAAGTCACGTGACAGATAGTCAAAAGCCTTATTTTGTCTCTTTAGAGAGTCCTCTGTCACATCAGAGCTTTATTAAGTCTCAGCCAATAGTCAAAGGGGTGCTCGTCAGGATGGGGCACAGTAGCATAAAAATCAGCTAAGGGCAAGCTGGAGGACATAGTATCACTAAAGTGTTGCTTCAGTAACTCAAAAATGGGCTCAGGTCCTTCACACAGATTCAAAACTGGCTTACTGCGTATGCCCACTTTAACCACTTCATGTGCCCTCCCCACAAGCTTAGATGCCCTTCTTTTTCAAATAGGATAACATCATGACTTCCCACTCTTGGACTGAACATGAGTCATGATCCCCTGTAAAACTCACAGGTTCTTTAACATCAGGGCGAACAATGACATTTAACATTGCAGACTCATTAGCTGTATCCCCAACTACTCCTGAACACAGTGTATTATTAAGGCGGGTTTCAATGCAAGATGCAATACTTTCACCAATAGAAATTCCAATCTGTGAAGCTATATCACCCAAACGTTTATCATTAACATCACTTTGTGGTGCATCAAAAGTGTCATTAACATTTCCACCCAAATCTGCATAACTTTGTATTGGTGAGGATGAATCTGGAGTGTACAAAAGCACACCTCTCCCTCTAGCAGCTGCAGGCATAGGGGTAAACCCTCTCCCCCTACCAAAAAAATTGCCTGCCATACTCAACACTTTACCAACAACAGCAAAAAAAACAGTCAAAAATAACAAAAAAAAATAAAGCACATACAACTCAAATACAGGGGAACAAAAGCATCCCCATCAGGTCAACAAAGTAGAACAGGGCAACAGAAATCATCCACAAAATAAATACACTCGAAATAGTTGCGTCTCAAAACACCCCTCCTTCACTGAGGTAGAGAGAGCAAAAAAAAAATTTGCGGTCAATGGCGACAGTGCCGCCACTCATAAAACCACAAACAGCTCCAAACAACGGTACAAAGGGTTAAAAATAGCTTTGCATTTACTAAACAAATTACCGCCACACCGCCAAAGCGGTAAAGAGTCCACACAGCTGTCCCGAATCCGAGGCACTTCCGAAGCGAGCGGCTCCAGGAAGTAGACGCAGCCCCGGTACTCCGATGCGAGCGCTCCGGGAAGTAGACTCAGCCCGCGCCGACGCAGCTGAAGAACGGGTCACGGCACCAGTGTAACCGTGCTGAACTTGGCCGTGTATTAATTCAGCTCGGTCCAAATAATCATAACCCAGTTCTGTGTTTCCATTCGTCGTATAGTTTGTGTCTGCGTTGTGTTCAATGACAATCAGGAGACAGGATGAGATGAATGCTGACTTTATCTGCCTGCATGAAACGGAACATGTACTGGTCAGAATCATGGGCTCATCATCGGGTACAGCACCTTACAAGGAATGGCATTTTCCATTAACATCAGGCTAGCGAACTTTTCCAACTGTGTGTTATAATGTTATTAATCTCATCAAAGGTACAATATGCAACTCATTAGTGTCCTGGTTGCTATAAGTACATATTACAGTTAGCCAGTGATCATATATGAACATACAACAATAATACACAACATTTTCCACAGTGCTAATATCAGCGAACCCACCTCGTGCTCTTCTCCCATACACTGGCAACGAGGTTCCTGTGTCCACTACCCTTATCGCGGCTAACCACCAAGAGATGGCGCCGTTTCACCCGCTATGCATAAACCCAAAATGAAAAATAATGACAAGTGGAATCCAATACAATATTAACTGTTACACTAGCAGCCGGACCTCATGAAGCTCTGAGATTTCTGGGACAGAGCTTTCATCAAACTGTCAGGATTGTATCAGAATTTTTTCTGCAATGCTGAAAACAGTTTTTTAAAGTTCCCAGAAGGTGTGAAAGCCTCCCATCATCTGAAAATAGCATCTCCATTCCTGGACGAACCCTCAGACATCTCACCTCATCAACAGGTGCTGTTATTTATGTGATGATCTTTTATCTCTGAGATCTGACCTCTGACCTCTGACACATAACTTCATGTTGAAGCCATAAACACACTACATACATCTCTAAACTGTTCTGTATATAGTGTTTTGATGTATATGTGTGTATGTGTATTGATATATATTTTTTGCATATAGTTTTTGTATTTTTTCATTTTATTTTAATTCATCCTTCTCTGTACTTTAGCTGCTGTAATATGCAAATGTCCTCGTCGTGGGATCATCAAAGTTTTATCTTATCTTAGATTTTATTAATACACCACAATGAGCATGATTTATTTAATCTGGCTCTACAATACCTCAAATGGAGATTTTGACAGAATTGCATAATTATGCTAAAAGATCTGCCAGCTAACAGGACTGCTGTACATCAGATGTGCAGGTGTCAGCACTCCTGTCAAACGAGGCTTCCTGTGATCAGGTTTTTGGTGAATCAGAAACATTCGACACATTCACATTCAATGCAGGACTCAGGAAACAGGATTCAGACCACTAACAGCTTTTTATTGCTGCAGTCTTCCCAAAAACATGATAATAAACGAGAAAGTAAACTTGGCTAAAGCCAGGAACACACATTAAAGAAAAAAACACTCACTGCACCAGAAACAACAAGACGGAGAACGCGGCAAAGAACAGGAGGAGGACGCAGACGATACACCAGAGGTGGAAACAGCTGTGAGGACGGGCGAGCTGGAACACACCAACGAGACAACGGGACACAAAACTAATACAAAACACACAATGCAACAGACTGTCAAAGTAATACAGGATAAGCACAGAGACACAGACTCATCACAACAGACAGCACAGACACGGGGGTGACAGGAAGGACAAAGGGAACAGGTATAATATAGAAATAACTAATAACAAAATACACAAACTATACAAAGAATAAGTAAAGTTATAAACAACAAAAAGAACCAGAAAAGAACTGTGACATGCAGAGTCGGGTAGAAACAGAGTGCATCATGGGAACCCCCAGCAGCCTAGGCCTATTGCAGCATAACTAAGGGATGGTTCAGGGTCACCTGATCCAGCACTAACTATAAGCTTGATCATAAAGGAAAGTTTTAAGCCTAATCTTAAAAAGAGAGGGTGTCTGTCTCCTGAATCCAAGCTGGGAGCTGGTTCCACAGAAGAGGGGCCTGAAAGCTGAAGGCTCTGCCTCCCATTCTACTCTTAAGTATCCTAGGAACCACAAGGAAGCCAGCAGTCTGAGAGCAAAGTGCTCTGTTGGGGTGATATGGGACTATATTCAGTCAGAGGCCATGACAGCCCAACCTTGAAGTCCACCTGAGAAGTGAGCCTGAGCCTACGATGTAACCTGACCAGCACCTCTCGAGAAATTTAACTAGCAAATATTTTTGAGATGTTTGAGCAAATATTTAACTTCTGCCCCGACAGCCAGAAATCTGGAAAACAAAGGTCTTTATCTGCTGCAGTCCTGCATATTAGCTCAACAGTTTTCCTAGCATTGTACTGCACATCATATCTCAATCCATAATCAGAGCAGACTTTCAGGAACTGCTGAAAGCCAGCACTGCTAGGTGAGAGAACAGCCAGATCATCTGCATACATAAAGTGATCAATCAGAGTATCACCAGTCATACATCCAGTTTTACAGAGATTTAAGTGCTTCGACAAATCATCCATGTACAGATTAAACAGGACTGGTGAAAGAAGGCCACCCTGCCGCACACCATTACTCACACCAAAGGAGGCAGAGATGGCATTGCCCCATTTAATCTGCATAATGCAGCTACACAAGAAGAAATGCCGGTTGGTTGTGTACCTAGGCCCCACAAAGCCTCAGCACAGAACAAAGCTAGCTAACTGAGCCGCTAAAGTATGAAAAACTAAACTAAAACTAAGCATCAAAGAAAAACTAGAAAACTTATAAAAATGAGCCAAACCACTCTAAAAACTGAATTAGAGGGGAAAAAGTAAAATAAAACTAATCTATAATGTAATATCCAAAGCTATTTTAACCTTGGTCAACAGCCAACTCCAGGAAATACGTGCACTTCTGCAAAATACTCCTGAAGAATCCTTTATTCCAGTCGAAATTACTTCTAACTCTGCACAGCTTTTAAAACATCCACACAGAGTAAATTTCACAGTGTTAAATATGCAGTGTCAAAATTCATTGACTCTTTCAGAGAACAAATTGAGAATCATATGGGGGTAAACCATTAACAACACTTGAGGAAGATCTGAAGCTACAGGGATGGGGCAGATTTTTTTTTTAAAGTATTTTCTTATATTGTATATTGTATCTGCAGATGCATCTTGGGAACGTGGGCTTGGAGGTCCAGCTGCCAGACGGGAGTCCCAGTTTGGTCCAGAGACTGTCCTGAGTGAAGAAGAGTGTAAGGAAGTGACGGCACTGATTCAACATTCAGCTGATGAAGACACAATCAAGAAGAAGATGAAGCTCACATTTGGCACATTTGACAACATGGTCCTCAACCCACAACAGTCTAGCAACGTACTCTACGTCTTTCCACGTTTCAAAGATGTCAAAGCCTCGGTAATTGTATAAATGATTGTTTTGACTGTTTTGACAATTTCACGGTTAAACAAAAATGATGTGTATTTTTGTGACAGTTAAAAAATGAAGTCCTTCATTATCCTCACCCTAGGTGGAGCAGGAGTTTGTTCTGATGTTTGGAGAAGATGTCTCCGGCAGGTTTCTGGAGAAATGGACGACCACATTCAAGAAAAGATCATCCAACAGTGCAGAAAGCTTCCACCCACTAGTGAGCGAGAAGATCTTCTCCTGGCAGCTGATACTCCTGAGGATGGCGCTGAAGTGGATGATGACATTGGTGAGTATGACTTTTTCCACATTCCAGTGGGTGCAGTTATCATGTGAGCCTCGCTTTGTGATGCACACATAACAATTGAAATTGCAGATTCACCAGATTTTGCTGATGGTCAGTTTAACATGAAATTTCTGTTGTCACAGGTTGGGACAGTGACCTCTCATCAACTACACCTGATTCCCCCCTGTGCCTTGGGTCGGGAAGGTGTCAGCTTCCAATCAGAGAAGCATCTTGTAGTTTTCAAGAAGGTTTGTATTTGTGCTAATTTTATTTTGAGGTTGTTTCACTGAGGTAGTTTCAGTTTAGGGTTATGATCTCACACACACGCAGTTAAATGCTATACACCCACGAGAGCTGTTTTTGTGTAATATTACTGTCATGGCCGGGGAGGAAACGGGTGAGGAAGGGCAAAAACGAAGGACTCCAGAGGTAAACATAACTTAAAGGAGGTTTATTAAGGCTGGGAGGAGAATGAACACCAAAATCCTACGGAGGGGTGACGAAGGGAAAACACAAGGAACACTGGAACATGCGGGCACAAAACATCAACGACGCGACAAAGAATACATGGAAACTGAGGGCTTAAATACACAATGGGTAATCAGGGGAAGAGGAAACAGCAGGGCACAGCAGGTGAGGCAAATGATACTAATAACACAGAGGAAGCAAAACTAAACACAAAGCACAGGGAAACCAGACTGTCAAAATAAACAGGAAGTGACTAACCAAGGAACATGCAGACTTAACACGGGGAACAGACACACAGACTTAGGACAGAGACGCAGACTAGTCACAACACTAGGAGACACGAGGAACCAGAAATAGCTGAGGGCAAAAATACAAAAGACAACAAAACATGACTCGAGACACAGAAACAATACCAAGAAAACATAAAACACTGGGCCACCGGCCAGGATATGACAATTACAGCCATAGGATTGTAATGGTATTGGTGTTTTTCTTTTCTCAGACAGGAACCAACATCCAAGAACATCTTGATGCCATCACGACAAGCACACGACCCTATCTCCTGGCTGTAGGACGAAGGAAGAAAGTAGCCCACCAGTTCTTCATCATCCTTGACAAAAATGACATTGCTTGCAGGTCAACCTCTTCTCTTGGTGCCTTTGACGAACTGTTTAAGGCACATTATGTATTTGCCACAAGCAAGATCAAGTCAGCCTGTCACCAGTAATGGTCAACAATTGAGCTTGTATCTACATTTAAATATTTGGGGTTCTTGATTGATGACCAGTTGTATTTTAAGGCACATATTCAGTATACTGTAAAGAAACTGAAGCTTTTACTTGGATTTTATTTTAGAATAAGTCTTGCTTTTATTATAGGGTGAAAAAGAAACTAGTGGAGTCAACTTTTTTCTGGTTATTGATTTCGGTGATGTGTTATACATGAATGCCTCTGCTCAGTGCCTCCACGTGTTGGATAGTGTGTATCCTGGTGCTCTGAGGTTTATTACAATCTGTGGAGCTCTAACTCATCATTGTGTCTTATACAGTAAATTGGCCATCTTTATATGTGCGCCGGCTCGGCCACTGG
This sequence comes from Archocentrus centrarchus, assembly GCF_007364275.1. Lineage (NCBI taxonomy): Eukaryota > Metazoa > Chordata > Actinopteri > Cichliformes > Cichlidae > Archocentrus > Archocentrus centrarchus. The sequence goes on from NC_044366.1 coordinate 1,289,048, forward strand.
TACGAGTTGGTTTGTAAGGCTATTCTTCAGATGACTCCAACTTATTTATCATCCCTTTTAATCATCAACAATAGGGCCTACAGTCTCTGTTCCCAGGACTTTTATCATTTTGCTGTTCCTAAAGTCGGAACAGAAATGGGGAAGAAAGCTTTTAGATTTTCTGCTCCGAGTACAGGGAACTCTTTGCAATTAGAGCTTAAGCTCCAAAGTCTGGTATCACTGAATGTATTCAAATCCACGATCAATTCCATTACAGCCAGGCTCCAGGAGTGCAAATGTTTTTAATATGAGTGCAAATGTTTGAGTCTAGCAAACTCTTTTTAACTAATCTTGAAAATTCAATATTTGTTTTTTTTTCTTTGTGTATATTTGTGTAATTTTGTATTGAAACTTTATGTGCTGCCCTTCTTGGCCAGGTCTCTCTTGCAAAAGAGATCTTGGATGTCAATGGGACAAACCTGGTTAAATAAAGGTTAAAAAAGCCCATGCTGTGGCAACATGTTTACATTCATCCAGACCTCTGTGCACAACATAGATGTTGGCAAAGTGAAGGAGAGTCCTCGTGTGGCAGGAATTCGGGCTAGGATGCTTCACTAGTACTTGAACAGATCTGTTTGGCATGAAGTGTTTTGTGTTTGCGAGACAGAGTTGAGTTGCAACAATGCACTTGTTTGTTCAGCATGTATGAGGAGTTCATGGTTACGTGGATGGAAAATCTTTGCCTTAAATGTGCTCAGTCTGGATGTGGCCGTGTGCTTGGAACTTTTTATGGGTTTAGGAAACATTAATGTGAGATGCCTGTATTTTATAAGATCAAAACTACTGCTGTAAAAGATGACAGTGTTTTGCTCTGTGGAAAATTGATGGAAACCATGTCATAACCACTACCACGCCTTTAAGGTCAAGTTACATCCAGACAATGCTCTAAAAGTTTTGCACATAAATCTTTTCTACTTCAAACCATTTGATGTTCAAATGATGGCACGACAGATACCGGTCATGGTTTGTCTGTGTGGTGGAAGGTAGGACCCAAACACAGGACGTGTGGCACTGGAGCTAAACTCTAACAGCTTTATTTGCTGAGGCTCACAGGACAAAACAAACAAAACAACGAAATCTCAGTCAAGGCCGAAACACACAAAAACAAGCCTGGGAGAACTAGTACACCATATATTACTGTAACACTAATAAAAGTTGACAATGGATCTTTAAAAGGTGATTTTTTTTTCAATAAAGTGAATTTAAATGAATTTCTGTGGTAACCTGATTTTAATCAATTGTACATTTTAAAAGCATTATTGAGTTATAATGGATGATGTAATTTAACACTACAAAAGTGTAAAAATAGCTCTACATATTTATATGTGCAGTGTTTTAGGATGTGGCTAAAGAGTAAAAAATCAGCACAGTAGAGTGCCAAATTACCACTCATAGGAGTCATATGAGCCTGCAGTGTTAACCTTCAATAACTCAATGCAGTGTTGAAAAGCATGAGATCAGAGTTGATTTGTCACCACAGTGCAGTAACTTTTTAACTCTGCTGAGAATCATATTTACACCCATCAGTTATTTGACTTGTAGTGTTAAGTTTTATTAACACTGTACAGTGTTAATGTTACATTTTGACTCTAATTTGAGTTAAATTGTACTCTGAAAATGTAAATTGACACCAGTTCTGATAAGGACCAAACAGACTCAGACACAGTGTTAAATTTAAATCTTTAAGTGTTGATTTAACACTGCAAAATTTACTGTGCAGGAGTCACGCTGCTGTACATGGCCTGAAGCCAGCACGGGTGTCACTGTCCACTCAAGCAGACTTCACCACAGTACTTCCTCCTGTGTGTACTCCTGTACTTCTACTGTAGTACTCACACAACAAAACATGGAAACAGACTGAAGGAACAAAACAGGTGAAGCGTGGGGGGAGAGGCGGGCAGTGTTCAGAGACAAACTGGGAGAAGAGAAAGTGAACTGGTGGAAGTATGAAAATGTATCAATATTTCCTAAAAACTGGATATATATATCCCCCAGTCCTGCTGCAGGGACGGGTTCTGGTGCAGTGTGAGGATTCTGATGATCCTCAGCTCTGGGCAGCCAGCAGATCTTAGTTTAATTTTTGTGTTTGGGCAGTTTGGGCACATCCATGTTTGACATCCAATGAAGAACATTTCTGTCCAACAGTACTTGTGTTATAAGTTTTTCCTGATAGTATTCATAGTTTCCTTTGTTTCTCTGTTTTTTAGGCCAAAAATCTGGAAATTAAGCAAATGGAACATGAAACTGTGGCGATTCTGTCTGAACTGATCTTATTGATTAAGTAGCCATTTATTCATAATCTGTTTAAATGACTAGTATATTATTGACCAGGAACATCGTGTTATTGTTACAAATAAACCATCAGCTGATGAACAAGAATAAACTGAGCTGATGCAGGTAGAAAACGTTTCACCTGAAACTAGAACAGCTGAGGTGCTGAGAGCTCATTTCACCCCACAGCAGATCCCACGGATCTCTGTGAGATCGATGGTACCGCTCATACAGGTGTTCCATTATGAGACTGACGTCCACGCTACAGCTACACGCGTGTCCCTTTAATCAGAACTCAGGTAACCAGCAGAGCTGATGTGCCTCAGCATGGAGACGATGATCCAGAGTCTGACCCAGCAGTGACAGCAGGCGGTCAGTTTAAATAGTTCTGAACGTTGTTCTCGAGCAAAGCTTTCACTTTCATTGATCACATTTGATCTGAAAGGCTGGAAGCTGCTCATGTTGTGCAGCACACAGACCAACACTTTACACCAGTGCATCATCTAAATGATGGGAGTGCGTGGAGATCTTTGGAAGATCAGGTCTGTCATTTTGTCTCAGTAAACTTTGCGTGCTGCTGCTGCTGAAGTTCGCCCCCCCACCCCCCCCCCCCCCCCCCCCCCATATCACCAAAGTGGGAATGACGTATGAGGAGAAGTCCCTGGGAGGAAGGAGGCTCTTCCTACTGAGAGCCCGGACAGAGACCAGCCTGACGGAGGAAGCCGTCACAGTCGGTGCTGCTCCGCGGCCGCTGCGCCCTCACCGTCTCCGACTCCTCCGGTACCGGCCGCTGCGCTCGGACAGCTCAGAGGAGCAGCGCGCTCCGGTCTGACCTTTAAACAGGTGAGTTCTGTTTGCTTTCGTAGGGAGGTGTCGGGGTCAGTTTCTACGGAATAAAGGACAGGTGGAGGTGCTTCTGCTGTCACCGTCTTTTCCTCTGAGCTCGGAGTAAATAACGAGGCACCGTTTCTCACGGCGCGCCGCCCTGAAAGCCTTTATAGGATTGGATAAAAAGTTTATTCACTTATGACTGTCACTCGTACCGCCGCAGCTGTGGACACGCAGGTCCTCCTGACTCCATTTAAAACGCTTCAGCTTCCTCTGCCCCTCCTGGATCGTTTAGTTGTTAGTTAACGGTTATATATTAGTTATCGCTGGCTGTCATGTATGGAGGACCAAAACTGACATAATCAGAAATAAAAGCAGAAATATATATATAGTGTATATATCTTGTTTTTCCTTTTCCTTATACATGCATTTTCATCAAGAAATGTAAATATAGTGTTTTTCCTTTTCTTTACACACACGTTTTCATCAAGAAATGTATAAATTTTCTTTTTCCTTTTCCTTACACATGCATTTTCATCAGGAAATGTATATATTTGTTTTGCCTTTCCTTATACAAGCCTTTGTTCTTTTACATTTCCTCGTCCGCTTTTCCTTTACCACATGCATTTCTGCCTCATTATGCAAATGAGGAGGGTTGTCTTCTTGCTCCAGCTCCTCTACTATTGGTCAATAAACAGGAAGGAGCAGGATCCATGTGCAGATCGATTGTGCATGCCTGCGCCTTTGACCATATGTCTATGGCCATGGAGTTTACACAGTCTAATACGGTTTTAGGATATACTATGACATGCAGACAAGTTTTCACGAACAACACATTCACAACTGGACAAAGGCTACAAATTCTTCATTGAACATTGAACACAGGTACGTGTCTTGTCTTTTCTAGCTGTTAATTAATAGACTAGGATAGCATTAGTCAATTTGTTTGCTAGCTAACATTACGTGACCTTTCTGTTTTGCAAATAGAACATCTTTAGGCTCTAATCTTGATTAGATCCTTATAGTATAGACTAGGGTTGCCGCCCGTCACGAAAAATACGCAATCGTTTGTTATTTGGAAGTTAAATGTGGTTTCCCGGTGCTGCCTGAGCGTCCTGCAGTTTCGGTTGCCTACAGACAGACACCTGCGCATTTTTTTACTGTCCACCCGCTACTGCACCACGTCCTAAGAAATTAAACTCTTGCAAAGATACAGACGTGAGTAGGAAGACGCTCATCCCAGGCTGAACAGCTTCAGCGAGGATGAAAGGTGCACAGTGAGCCGTCTGATGTCAGGAGATAAACACTGCAGACAAACAGGAACCTAGAAGACCCAGGCAGCAGTCACATTCATTCATCCCCCAATCATCTAAATGGCTATTTGAAGAACAAGTTATGCTAATAGATTAACAGTAAATAAATAAATATTGTCAAAACATATATGTAAGCCCCCAGCTATTCAAAGATGGTAATGCATTTCTAACATAAGAGTGAATAGTATGTATGTAATAGTATGTACTGCTTTTCATATATGCCCTCTATATTATCTTTATAATAAAATTTTACTATTAAAATTTGCAGCAGCTTGAACTATTAAAGGAGTTATTTTTGCATTACAAACATGTACAGGGAGGTGATTAGTGTGACTGTCATAGTTTGCAAGGTCACATGACATAATTAAATCTATGTTAAAATTGACATATCTCACTTTGCAGGTCCTCTTCCAGATCCTCACATCATGGCCAGCAGGGAGAAACTGAAGGACACACGTCCACAACCAGGGACATGCAAGCTGCTGCATGGAGTTGAAGGGGATGAGGAGCTGATCCTCTCAATGAGACAGAGACTTGATCATTTCTATCATGACATCTACATGGATGTCTTCTTAAGTTGAAAACCCTGAGGAATTTATTTAGTTTAATGTTGAAATGCAATTGATATGCCTTTCATAAATACATTTTCTCTGCCAATGCAAAATGGACCTAAATTGTGTATGTACTAATATATATATTTTTTACCATCACTGCTCCATGTACAGTGTTTAATATAATTAATAAATGTTTGCAAGAAACTGCCACAAACCTCATTTCTTTGTTCCATAATTGAAGCTTTAATTTGAGCATTTTTTCTCCTCCATGTGCTCCATTGCCAAATGTGTAAAATGTACAAAAATATGCAATTTAAATGTAAAAGATGTACATATGCATATCACTCAAGACAAGCTATTTACAAAACATTTTACAGAATTCTTCACATCAATTCATTCATTAATAGCTATTTTTTTTAAAAAGCACAGGTTAGATGTACAGAGAGATTTGATTTCCAACACAGCTGCTTGCAGTAATGAATGTTCATCCAAGAAGTGTGAGTTGTAGGGAGGCTCTGACCTGGTTTGTCTCCTTTCAGACACTGTCACACACTGTCCTCCTCCACAAAGGATTTTAAAACTTGGCCCTCATCTCTCCTGATCGCTCTCCCTCACAGACACGTATTTCTGTGTCCACTGGAAAATCGTGGAAACTCAAATACCACTAGTTTTTTGTTCGTTACTGGAACAGCATGGCACACTGTAGTAACATCTTGATGACTGACATGCTTGTTAGGTGGGCTGCTGCTGAGAAAGATGGACACAAGAAGAAGGCAAAAAGAAAATTATGAATCACAGAACATGGAAATGGTTTGGCATATAGCTTTCAGGTCAATATTTAAAAGACTATTCTAAACAACAGTGTTGGAAGATGTCACTGATTTTTACATTAATATAGAAAGTAAACCTTTTAACATTACAGCACTGACAGGCAGCAGTATATATTTTAGCTACCTGTGGCTAAAGTTGATGTTAACTTACTTTCCAATCAGAGATTGTTTCTTTTATACGCAGATACAGAATGATAAAATGACAATGCTGGATAACATTACCACGGCTAACTAACAAGTACTGTTATTGTTAACCTTACCTTTCGCTATATCATAAAGATGATGAGCATCCGTGAATTTTCCAGGTCTTGTCTCAGACAATTGCAGAAGAATTAAGTCACCTTGCTAGCTTAACTGAAAGCAATACTGTCAGTGATGACTATTTATTGTTTAGTGTAGATATTTTTGAATGAGAGGCTACTGCATTAGCTGCAGACACGGATAATGAAGCTGACCCATTAGTTCTCCAGATTTGGAGGAGGTGGCGTGTCGCTTGCACAAGTCTGTGTACCACACAAGAACTGCTGGGAGACCTGGATATTTGCTGCCCGCTGATGCCTTGGAGTCGTTTTTGCTTGCGAGTGTGTCAGTTACGGATATTGCCGAACTTTTCGGGGCTGCTAAACTGAAGTCAAAGGCGCAGGCATGCACAATCGATCTGCACATGGATCCTGCTCCTTCCTGTTTATTGACCAATGGTAGAGGAGCTGGAGCAAGAAGACAACCCTCCTCATTTGCATAATGAGGCAGAAATACGAGCGGTAAAGGGAAAGCGGATGAGGAAATGTAAAAAGAACAAAGGCTTGTATAAGGAAAAGGCAAAACAAATATATACATTTCCTGATGAAAATGCATGTGTAAGGAAAAGGAAAAAGAAAATTTATATATTTCTTGATGAAAACGCGTGTATAAGGAAAAGGAAAAACAAGATATATACACTATATATATATTTCTGCTTTTATTTCTGATTATGTCAGTTTTGGTCCTCCATAGTCACGTCCTCACTGTGTTTGTACCTAATATGCGTTTTGTTGGGTATTACTGTCATGTGTTTCTGGCCCAGCGTTTTTAGTTTTTGGACTTTCATTTTTCTGTTTGTTGTGTTTTTGCAGTTTGAATTTTGGGCCTTTTTCTGGTAACTCCTGGTTGGTTTCATGGTTTATATCCGGAGTCTTGTTTGGGTCCTCATCCTGATGCCACACTGCAGAATCATGACTCATATGTCAGGGATGTATAATATTTACATGCTTCAGTGGATGGGACATGCTGGGCATATCTTGGCTTTAATCATGCATGTTCAGACATAACTGTGTGTAAGGTGGTGCTGTAATCCGACTGGTTCGTTCACTGCTCCTGTGGTGACAGCGTTTTGTGGTGTTTGTGCTGTGGTCAGGTTAGGATCTCATTTTCATGCTTTATTTGTGCTCCCGGGGTGCTGCCACATTATTTCCTGGTATAACAGTGTACAATATTTATGGTGCTTGTAGCTCTGGGCCCAATTGCTGACCATTTGTATTAGAAACTGATGTAAGTCTGTATGCTGAACAATTATTATTTACATATTACAACTGTATTTACGAGTCTGTAATTAGGTGCATTTGCAATTATGCATAAATATACATGGTTTGGAAACAGTCCAACATGTCAAAAACAGGTCAGACACATTAAATCTGATATTTCCTAAAAGCTCTAGACTGGATATGACATGCACTGACACTTCCTCAGAGTCATGACGTAGTTTTAATACATCCTCAAACAATAATATTCAGCTCCAGCCCTCCAGCATTAATAACAGTTAGCTTTGACTTCTAAGATTTTAAAAAAGATAAAACTTTAATGATCCCACGATGGGGAAATTTGTGTATTATTATTATTATTATTATTATTATTATTATTATTATTATTATTATTATTATTATTATTATTGTTATTATTGTTATTATTATTATTATATTACAGCATCTCAGTACAGAGAAGAATGAAAAGAAAACAAATGAAATAAAATAGAATAGAAAACACTATATACATAAAATATATATCAATATCAATACACATATACAGATACACACATACACACACATATCAAAACACTATATACATTTATAGCCAGTAAGGTACACAGCATACACAGTATGCATTATATGGGTGAGAGTGTAATAAATAAAAGTGTAATAAATAAAAATAAAATAAGATTTTGATCAGGAGTGTATATGTACTGTATGCATAAAGTGATGGCATCCTGCAGAGAGGATGTTTCAGTCTCTGACTGAAGGAGCTGCTCAGCTCACTCACAGTCTCATGCAGAGGGTGATGGGGGGTGTCCATGATGAATACCCCCCCCCCCTCCACAGCAGGCCACTGCATAGAAAAAGGGCAGATGCTCCCACTGAGTCATAAAAGGTCTTTAACAGAGTCCTGCAGACACCGAAGGACCTCAGTCTCCTCGTGGAGTCGACTCTGGCCCTTCTTATTCAGGACGTCTGTGTTTGTACTCCAGTCCAGCTTGTTGTTGAGATGAACACCCAGGTAAGAGACTGAATGGGCCTCTGCTAGCAGTGAAGAAAGTATAGGTGGTAAATGAAAGTAATAAAAAAAACCCTCTACAAAGTCACTTTCTAAAATATAAAATAGAACTTCTAAAAATATACAGAAAATAAAATAGAAGGTATAGAAAATATGTATATTGTAAAAAATAACAGTGTATACATACAATAATGAAGATGAGTATTGCACTCGGTGAATGAATATTTTGCAGCAGGTATACAGAACTAGAAAAACATAGTTTAAACCCAAAGACAGGACAGAAGTGGAAATCTGTTACCCCTGGTGTGTCTGTGTGTGTGTGTGTGTGTGTGTGTGTGTGTGTGTGGGGGGGGGGGGGGGGGGGGTTGTAATAGTGAAGAAGGAAAACAAACAGAGAAAACCGGGAAACATGGAAACAAAGACGCTGAGCCTGAAATCTTGTGAGCTGGATGTTGGAGGTGCTGCTTCCTGTCGGTACTCTGGGGCTCCGCTCGCGGGCGGATCTTCACCCGTCCAACCAGTAAACCAGCAAACAGGGCCGTGCAGGATTACGAGGTTTCTGGCATTTGCCAAAAAATGACTGGCAGCAAATGTAACTGTAAACGAGCTGTTGGTCTATAATCTGTGGAGCGTATCTCAGATATTTCTCTCATGAAGGATATTCCAGGCCAGGAGGGCAGCAGAAATAGAACATAAAGATATTCAGGTGCCCAAAAATCTCTGGACTGGTTATAATGTGGAGCACAGACGAGGTGCAATAACAGATCCTTGTTTAATAACAGTCTGTTTATCAATATGAAAGCACAGAAACATCAGCATGCACTTCTTGGAAGATGATCATTTTTTATCACATCACCAGCAGTTATTCTGTCTCAGTCCTGGAGGGTGTAGGACTCCACCAGGACCACCAAAGCAGTGTAAATGAGCTTCCTGTGGAGGGTGGCCAGCCTCTGCCTCAGAGAGGGAGGGGGGCAGTTATTTGGGAGGGGCTCAGAGGAGAGCCGCTGCTCCTCCACATCTAAAGGAGCTGCTGAGGTGATTCAGACTCCTGGGTGAAGAGGAGGAGTTTCTGTTTCATGCAGATCCGTCTAGCTGCATAAAAGCATACAAAGCAAGTGGAAACAGCAGGGAACCACAGGTAAAACAACTGAGACTAATAACACAGAGGAAGCAAAATTAAATAAAAGCACAGGGAATACAAGACTGTCAAAATAAAACAGGAAGTGACCAAACAAGATACAAACTGAGACTTGACACCACACCAGGTGTAACAGACACAAGAGACACCAGAACACAGAGAAGGGCCCAGACTGTCCTGGTCCCCGGAGCTCTCCTCCAGCTTCCTTTTGCTTTTCTTATCCTGGGCCCTATTCCAGGAAGCAGGCTCAACAAAATGACCAGAGTTGGTTCACTCAGCTCTGAGTATGTTCACCCTGAGTTAGCACATGTGTGAGTAAGGAAAGAAAGCCATCGTCAAAGGTCAGAGGTCACAGTTTCATGTTCTCAGAAATGTCTCAGCTTTATAGGTTTTAAATATTTCAGTACAGTTTGGGAGGATGAGACATTTTAATGAAAGAATGCAGATCGTGTTGGGAACTATGAATCCATTATGAACGGATCCAGACTGGATGAGCTGGGAAATGACCGGAGCCTGAACTGGATCTGGGCCTTATCTGGGCTGAATCCCTGACCCTGATCCATTTGGATCCTCCTGCTGTGCAGGTGGGCTTATGGAGCCGATGATCACCGATTTAGGTGATTTTCAGTGAAAGTATGTCGAGATTTATACTCTGGATCACAGACATCAGAACTTTCAAAATATTGATTTAAGTCACTTTAAATCCATCGAGGTTCAATTTTCAAGTCTTCAAATCATTTCAGCCTCATCTTCACTCAAACATTCCCATCATCTCCAGGATCAGACAGTTTTCCATGTATCCGTGTCTCTGTGCAGACTCCAGTAGACGCCTGAAGTTTCAGTGTTTGGGTGTGAGTGCGCCCACAGCCCCCCCCCCCCCCCCCCCCCCAATCCCAGTGGAGGGAAACCATCTTTGTTTTTTCCCAAGTCACATCAAGAGGTTATTTTTCTGAACTCTGGTCATGACAAAACACACACACACACATACACACACACACACGGGAACACAAACACGGGGAAGACCAGAACAAAGAATCACAGACAGCCTGAGGAGCTAACTGTGAGGAAATCTAAGACAACACAACTACACAATACAACACAACAGAACTTCACTAAAACACCGGCCCAGGACCATCACACACTGTTAAACACACACTGTTAAACACACACTGGTGTTTGCGTGTCACTTTATATGAAACCTTTTAATGCTCAGTTATGTCCTGGGTCACTTTGTCTGGCTTTGCTGCTGTTTCTATTGTTTCTATTGTTAGCATAAATGTAATCCTGTTCTCTTTAGTTACTTTCTGTTCAGTTATGTCACTTCCTGTTGTAATCTCACAGTTGTGTGTCATGCTCGTTGTGTTTGCTTTGTCTCTGTCAGTTTCGGCTCAGCGTCTCTTCGTGTCTCCAGTTTCACTTTCAGGTTTCAGTGAGTTTCTAATTCACTGAAACTCATTCAGCCAAAATAAACTCTGCCTGCCTCGGAGTGCTCAACACAACATCTCACAACTGTCAGCAACACACGAGTACACACACCTTCAGTGTGTCCACACACAAACACAAACACATACACACAAACACACACACACACACACACACACACACACACACACACACACACACACACATACACACACACATTGGGAGTCACTCTGAAGGGTTCTGGCTGTTGTGGTTTTTCTGGAGCCAGAGTTGATCATATTTATGGAGCGGAGAGGGCGGAGCCTGTTATCCTGCCTACCTCACAGTCGGCCATGACACTTCTGGCCACTCGAACTTCCTGTTCAGGGAATAAAAGCTGCCATTCAGGATGGTTCAGTCTTGTTGTATCTGCTGTTATTTACTTGGTCAGGTGTGGCTGAACTCGAGTGTGACGCCATCTGATCTGAAGAGTGTGCGTTAAATATTCTTTAAGCATGAATTACTGGGATTATAACACATTACAGCCCTGATATTTGCACTCATCTCAATACACTGTGGGCTCATTACCTTTCCAGTGACACCTGCTGAAGCCCAGCCAGACTTCCTGAGGAAGCTTCGAGATGTTCCCAGCTGTGACTGCACTGCTCTGTGGTAAGATGTCTCTGGGTTTACTCTGGGTTTGTTTTTCAGGGATGGAAACTGGATTTGGTTACAGAGACAGAGCTCAGAGACTGTCATTAGGAACAGAAAAACTTTGAGCCATATTAATATTGACAGTGCTTTATGATCCCTGAGAGTCTCTCTGCTCACAAAGTGCTGACAGAGTGATCCCCTTTAAATGAGCCTTTTTTAAATTCTTATTCATCTCTTTGTGAAAGGACGTGTCAAAGTGAGGCTGGCTGCATGCAGACTAACAAGCAGTAACTTTTTCTCATGTCTGGCAGGTCTTGTGGCAGAGCTGTGATCTGAATGCATTGTTGTGCCAAACATATTTGCTCTTTCCAGAGCTGACAGGCTGAGGAAAAAGGAAAGAGAAAAGAAAGAAAAGAAAAAGGAAGAGAGAGAAAGTGGAGAAAATAGAAAAAAAGGGGAAAGAGCACAAGTATATAAACCAAATAGTTCATCACTTGTTAAACCTGTAAGATGAGAAAAAAAAACATAAAAATACTATCAATACTTGCAAAAATAAATTTGTGTGGGAAAAACAAAACAAATGAAGCATGGTTACGCAGATCAGCAATTTTGTTGTTTTGTGATTACGTGGGTGTTTGTGTCTGCGTCATGAAATACGAACACAAATATGAATACAAATACAAATACCTTTATTAGTCCCACAGTGGGGAAATTACAGTTAAATGTAGTTACCCCAGGAAACCCGGGCCACCAGCAGCCCATCAAGAGCCATGAAGACCTGCAGCCACTCCTTCTAAAGACAACCGCACGCCCACCCCAGCAGGCAGGAGAGGGAGGTCCAGACGGAGCCCCCCCCCATCAAAGAGCATGGGCCCCAGAGAACCCGAGGTGACGAGAAGCCAGCCCCCCCATGGGTCAGCCAGGGTGCACAGGACAGCAGCAAGGCTCCAGGGCCCCCCAGGCACCCGAGAACCAGGGGACAGTTGTGACACAAGCACCAGCTGCTGGTCATCAGTGTCAATCCAGCCCAAACCCTCCATGTCTAAAGTGCAAATAAAATTTGGGGACAGACAGTAGTGAGGATCTGAGTGGGGCCACCTCAGCAGCCCCATCTCATCAACGTCTGGGTAACATGCCTGCCCCAAAGGTCCTGTGTGTATCAGGATGTGTTGTGAATTATAACGACTATTACAAAGCAAGCATTAACTTTCAGGAACTTTTATAGTAAAGACAGTGAGCAGAGACGGGACTGTGGCAGAGAAACTGCTTCAATGCAGATGGGATCAGGGAGACTGTGAGAGCTCAGTGGCTGCACAGGAAGTGAATATTGAAGATTGATGTGTGAACAGAAACAGAGCGAATCTTACTCGAGGTCGTGGAGTCTGGAGGGAGCAGTGAGTCTGCAGAGGCAGGAGGGCGGGCAGACTGAGTGTGGATGGAGGTCCGGGTGGTGGATAGGAAACAGCTTGAGTTGATTCTCAAGTTGGACAGTTTCAGTCGGGGCTCTCGAATCGATCACAAACTGATGGAGTCAGTGAGAGCGGTCTGGGTGGGAACCAGGGTTATAATAGTTTTGGATTTTACATTATAGTTTAGTTTTAGTTAGTTTTTACTTTTTTTTCTCTAATTCAGTTAGTTTTAATTAGTTTTCAGAGTGGTTTTGCTCGTTTTTATTAGTTTTATTTTTGGTTTTATGCTTAGTTTTAGTTAGTTTTAGTTAGTTTCAGTATTAGTTTAGTATTTTCATACTTAATCAGGTACCCTTTAAAGATACCCTTTAAAGAAATATATTCAGCAACCAACTGTTCACAGACAGCAGCACTACTTGCTAAATGTGTGTAATATTAAGGACACACATGAACATCAACAGGGAGAAACAAAGAACAATATGAACTCCAAAACTCGATAAATTCTACAATAAACTCCCAATAAAGTTCAGCCTCAGTGCAGCAGATTAACAACAGCTACATGTGGTGTTTGACAAAAACAAACTCCTTGAAGGAGTCAAAGCTCAAATCCAGCTGCATCCTGATGTTCTCACCACCTGATGCTGCTTCTGGTTTGGAGCTAGCTTGGTTAGATGCTCGCTAATTAGACTTGCAGGGTCTTTGCGGCCTCTGTAGCCTACGGAAGTGTCTGACATCATGTCCGCATTTATGCATGTATAGCTTTATTGCGTGTGTTAATTACCTTGTGGTTGTGTGCTGGGGGTTTTTTGGTCCTTGCTCTTTGTGCTCAGTTTTTAGGGTGCAAACATATTTGTCCCTGTTTTTTCACTTTCTTCATTCCTTCACGTCCATTCCCATAGTTTCAGCAGCTCCCTCCAGGAATGTGCTGACATTTGTGAGTCCTTATATTGATGCTTTGATTATTAGTCCTGATTGTTATTATCTGACTGATAAAGTAGCCGGAAACGCACAAGGACTAAACACAACGTTGTGGCTGCGTTGACCCGACGAGTAGTCACGTTTCTCTGGAGGTGCAGGCCGGGTTGCCTTGTAGGATGAGAGCGGTTTCCGTAGCTGCCTTGTGTGCGCTTCTCAGGTCTACTTTGATGTTGGTGTTTTTTTTCCTGCCTAAGAAGTGTTCCGTACATCATCCACAACATCATCCACAACAAGACACTCGCTGCTATCTGTGCTATCATAGTAAAAAAAAAAAAAAAAAAAACACTCCACATGGACTCTGAGGAGCAGCGCGGTGTGCGCACGGACGCACATGCGCACCCATTTCACCGATGGCGTTCCGAGCTTAAACTCGGAGAGAGGAAAAAAATGTTTTCATATCAATCCACAAGACTTTTGAAAAAATAACAATATCTATAATTTCAGTTAGTTTTAGTTAGTTTTGTAAACTCACAATTCAGTTTTAGTTAGTTGTCGTTTCTTCCTTTTAATTTTAATTTTTATTTATTTCAGTTAACGACAATGTTTTTTCAATTTCAGTTTTCGTTATTTCGTTCGTTTTCATTAACTATAATAACCCTGGTGGGAACTGTGGCACCACCTGTCCTACCTGGGGGGGGACCTGAGACCGAGTCGGCCCAGAGTAACACCAACCAAAACCCCAGCCCACCCAGTTCTAATAACACGAGACCCCAGAAGCTCTTCGGTCACCATGCTCAGTGCCCTCAGCTCCCGCCGTCCCGGACACCAACACCCAGAACCGAACCCATCACTGAGACTTTAATGGAAACTAGCTCACTAACTTCCTGCTGATGACTAACTCAGCTTAACCTCATCATCGGACACTTTAGTGGGAGAACTGCTGCTCAGAGCATTTTATGGGAAAGAATTTGGACTGTTTTATGTTTCACGGAGTTTCTGTGATTTTAGGAAATGAAGAAGCATTTAGATATAAATGGCTAATAACACTGCAATTAACAGCTCCATCTCATCTGAGTGTTTATTGAATTTTTTCCACTTTGGTGGAAATCTGGGAAAGTCTAAGGGCCAGATTAGGCTGTAGCCTGAGCGGCTGTGCTCCAGCCAGGAGGAAATAAGGGTCATGAGACGAGAACAGATCAGATTTCTGTTTTAAAAATGAAAACTAACTTTATTTAACCAGAAATTCCTGCCTGATTATCGTTTGCCCAAGTTAAACTGTGTGTTATGATGAGACAGAATTACCACATTCATAATATCTTTGTTTCATTTTCTAGCAGCGGTTGTGGGTCTGAGAGCCGAGCTTCTCAATGCGACAGTTGGGGCCTCCCTGCTGATTCCCTGTGAGCTACCAGCTCCACTGAGCCTCCAATGGTTTTACTGGCAGGAAGACGGGACTGAAAACATTTTGATTCACTGTGACCAGGGTTGTAAAACCCCATCTGAAAAGTACAAGAACAGAGTTACAGTCTTTGAGTCTGAGTTCAGCTCTGGAAACATCTCCATCAGGCTTCACAATGTCACTGCTGCAGACGATGGCAGATCGTTCTGGGTCCTCGCTCGTTACAAAGACGGTGCAAACACAGAGACAATGTGTGAGCACTGCTGCAACTCTACACTGCAGGTTTCAGGTAAATCTGATGAGTCTCTGTGAGTGTAGAGAGGCGGGTGGACAGTGAAGCTCAGGATTTATTGCAAATAAGGAAATGCAGCAGGACTCAGACTCAGTCTGCAGCCTTGTTCATTCACACAAAGTGAAGTTGTGTAGAGATAAAGTGGAAACTGAAATAAAAGACTGAGGATGTGTGTTTGACACACTAATGTGTGGACAGAGCTACACATTAAACCAGGGAGCTTCAAATCCAGGCCTCGAGGGCCGGTGTCCTGCAGGTTTTAGATGTGTCTCTGCTTCAACACACCTGAATCAAATATAGAAGTCATTAGCAGGACTCTGGAGAACTTGACTGCATACTGAGGAGGTAATTCAGCCATTTGATTCAGGTGTGTTGGATCAGGGACACATCTAAAACCTGCAGGACACCGGCCCTCGAGGCCTGGATTTGAGGATCCCTGCATTAAACTGAAAAGCTTCCTCAGGCTGGAGTCAGACAGATCGAACTGATCAGAAACAAATCTCAAATCAGGGAGGTCTCCCATTTCTCCTGATGTGAAACAGCAGCATCTCAGCTTGTTAGCAGCAGGACAACAAATCAGTCTGGTGTCAGTGTGCAGCATTAATAGAACATTTATAGAGTGAATATGTGTGAAGTGAGGCTCTCTCTGTGCCTTTGGATCATTATGGCTGCATGAGTAAATGTCTGCAGTGTTAATGAGTGGAGATTTTGATATCTTTATATAGTGTTTTGACGTGTGTGTATATGTGTGTATATGTAAATGTGGGTATTGACACTGATATATATATTTATGTATATAGTGCTTATGTATATGTGTATAGTTTTTTGCTATTTTATTTTATTCTATTGAATTTTAGTTTTTAGTTTAGTTATTTGTTCTTACTCATCCTTTTCTTTTTTTCTCTGTATTGAGCTGCTGTAATGCACAAATTTCCCCGTCGTGGGATTATTAAAGTTTTATCTTATCTTATCTTCTGTCCCTCTCACAGCTCCCTACAGAGATCTAAACCTGACCATTGATGCAGCAGATGCTGCAACCTGCACAGCACGTGGAGGGTACCCTGAGTCCAGCGTGTCGTGGTGTGGTCGGCACAAAGCCGATGGTGAATGTGTGGACCTACATGGAGCTAAAACAGCTCATGAGAGAAATCCAAAGGATGGGACCTTCACCGTCACGAGCTCCATCAGTGTGAAGGAGCTGGTGTCCATCACCTGCCATGTTGTCGACCTTCACTCCAACAAAAACATCAGCAGAAGCACTCGGATGGACGGAGATGGTGCCGGTGAGAGCAGCACATCAGCAAACACACTTTTCTGTTTGACCTCTGACCCTTGAGGGACTCCTCACAGAGACCCACGACCCTGCAGTTCTTACTGGGCTGTGACAGTGGATCTGTCAGGATCACGATCAGCATCCTAAATTAATGATTTATTCATTTAACACTTAAATGACTGTAATGTGTCTGATAGTTTAAGCTGCAGGTAAATCAGATCATTCATTTGTTCCATGTTCCTTATTCACAGGTGCAGACCTGACCTTGGCCATTCTCATACCTGTACTACTACTACTACTACTACTAATAATAATAATAGGATATCGCTATAAGAAATGTGAGTAATATCAGATCCTTTTGCTGTTTTAGTGAAGAAAAAATATTCTGATTATCTTGCTAAAAATGTACCTTAATGCTGGACAGTGTAGAAATAATAATTTATGATCGTAGAGACACCATCAGACTGTGATGGATCGCCCTGATTGGTTTCTGCAGCCAGCATCATCCCTCCATTAAAGACCTCTTACTGTCATATCCAGAATCAGAAGCATGTTTGACCAATCACAGCGTTAATCAGTCCAACGCCTGCATGAAGTTCATGGTTTTATGAATCTGTGTAACACTTTTTAAAGTCAGCGGTTCCTCTTTGCTGTGGAGTCTGCAGATTGGTTTTCAGCACAGCTGCTGAACCCTGCAGTGAGTTCACATCAGCGTTTGTTACCTGATGATGATGATTGTGACACAGAACCTCGTCACCACAGCGAGCATCCTTAAAGCGAGCACCGTGAGCTGCTGGGTGGTCTCTCTGCAGCTCCACAGTCAGCGTCCTCCTCGGTTACTGTAACCAGCAGAGGTTATTATTGATCTATCAGTGATGCAGGATGAGTATGAGTACCAAACTGTATAGCTTAGTTCAGATGAGAGCCCACAGGGTCACCAGCCTGTCGCAGGGCTGACACAGAGAGACCGACAACCTGTGGAGGTTCTCGTTCTGCAGGCTAACATCCAGGAACGTTACACAGAACCTTCAGACTTGAGCGGAGAACCTGTTCTTACATGGAGATGAAACAGACAGGTCTCACTGACGAACTAACAAAGACCTGAGCTAACAGGAAGGTTTCTGGGGTTCATTAATTACTGACAGCATATTTCTTCCATATCAGCTTCTCTCCATTGACTCTCTGTTAGACTGTTTGTTGTGATTTGATGATATATAAATAAAAATGAATGATTTTGTTCCTCTGCTTTTTCTTTAGGCTGTAAATCTGGAAATGAAGCTAATGGAGGACAGAATGGAGGTGATTCTGACTGAACATACAGAGGATCTCATACGGATCTGTGATAATATTACATGTGGTTAAGATAACTGTTTTGTTTCTGCTTTATGACACACAGGAGGTGGAAATGATGCAGGTGAAAGAATCGAGCTCCAAGAACGTAAGGGGGGGGGGGGGGGGGGTACTGATAAAGCAGATGTTTTAAATTTGTATTGATTATAATAATTTGTGGACATTTTAACAATCACCAAGAAACAGCGTTCTTTAAATATATTTCTTAGAGACTGTGAAATGTTGCCAACGTTGTGTATGCTGAGCTTAACCCCAGTGACCCTGACCTGTGACCTTTTCATCTGTGTGCCAGAGTCAGAGCGTTCGAGTGTGTTTTTACTCAATTTAATTTCACAGCAGCAGTTTTTTGTTGTCACTGATGCACTCGTTTCTTTGTTAGCACCTGGAGAGGGTAGAACTGAGGGGAGCGGTGAGAGCTCACTGACTCACAGTAATGCATAAAGATGAGCTGCAGGATTGTGTGTAACAGCACGACTGCACATCTAAACAGCAGTGACACGGTGTAGCTACATTGTTGTGATGTTTCTTTGCTGTAGAGCACCAGAGCAACACAGACCAAACCCAAGAAGCAGAAAACCTTCTGGGAGCAGCAGGTGGAGGTCAGTGTGCCCCGAGTTATCACATATTCATGATCACATGATTGGAAAAAGAGGCAACCATGGATGAAAAACCCCCATCTCTGTGCAATATTATATCATTCATAATGAACAATATCATCAGCCCTATATTGTGTAATATCCAATATTCATTCACCAAGTGCAATACTCACATCTTCATTATTATATGTATATGCTTATTTTATTTTTTACAACATATATATTTTTATACATTCTCTTATTTTCTGTTTTTTTTAGAAGTTCAATTTTTTATTTTAGAGAGTTTGACTTTCTGTTGCATGGCACTGAACAGGAGTGACCCTCCAATCACAATGTACATCCTGTATAATGACAATAAAGGCATTCTATTCTATTTTATTCTATTCTATTCTATTCTATTCTATTCTAAATGGCGGTAATTCCTAAACAGTTAAGACAATACACCATTTAACCTGTTGAACCAAAGCTGAAAGGCTGCACTTCAGTCACACCTCAGTTATTTGGTTCCACAGTCTACATACTGTGGGATCTGGTCGGGATTCGTTTCAGTCTTTAAATCACTTTTCTTTGCTTTCAGAAAACCAGGAGCTCAGACCTGCAGGTGACGCCCGATCAGAGTGCAGCAGTGGTTCGACTCCACGTAAGTCACCACAGCACGCACACAGATATGACCGTCATTGTTCTAATTATGATCACATTAAACAACATAAAGACTGAACGCTCCACTGACACCACTCAGCACATCACAGTGATCACAGCAATCTTCAATTCCAGCTCATTAATTATTCAAAGATCCAGATAAAGTTTTAATTCTTTTGAACGCCTTTAGGACCACAAACATATTGTAATTCATTATCAGGCTGTCCTAAAAAGCCTTCAGCTTTCAGGCCCCTCTTCTGTGGAACCAGCTCCCAGCTTGGATTCAGGAGACAGACACCCTCTCTATTTTTAAGATTAGGCTTAAAACTTTCCTTTATGATCAAGCTTATAGTTAGGGCTGGATCAGGTGACCCTGAACCCTCCCTTAGTTATGCTGCTATAGGCCTAGGCTGCTGGGGGTTCCCATAATGCACTGTTTCTTTTTATTCACTTCATTACACTCCATTTTTACCCCACTCTGTATTTAATCATATTATTATTAATCTCTGCCCCCCCCTTCCCCCCTCAGCAGATGACCCCCCCTCCCTGAGCCTGGTTCTGCTGGAGGTTTCTTCCTCTTAAAGGGAGTTTTTCTCATAGGGGGTCGTTTTGACTGTTGGGTTTTCTCTGTATTATTGGAGGGTCTTTACCCACAATATGGTGACTGTTGTGTTTGGAGCTATCTAAATAAACCTGAATCGTTCCTCCTCAGCATCACATATTGTCACAGATGTGACACACTGCTGCCACAAAGAGCCTTCAGGCTGCAGGTGGTCCAGTCTGCATTGGGAACAGTGAAATAACCAAAGCTCTGTTTGCTTTAGGACGCCGAGGGTCTCCAAGAAGCTGCTGTGACTGACTGAACTCATCTTTCCTTGAGGAACACAGAAAGGAAACAGGAATGCGTTTTGTTTCTTCAACATTCCCATCTGAACATGATGATGAACAATCTGTCCTAGTTCACTTTCAAAGATGAGCGTAGTCCTGGATGTAAATGCAGTTCAGGGTACGCTGAAGTTTCACAGCTCGGTAGAATCAAACTGAGCTTCCACTTTGGTACTAAACATTTCAGCGCTGTGAGTCTGTGTGGATCCTAAACCTGAAGCTCACCCGATTACTGGAACCTGACCAAACACTGTTATACCCGGCAACAGCTCACTGACATCAAGGTTGCTGATTGGCTGCCTCTGAGGTCGGTCATGGATCATTTTTTCTTTTAAATTTAATTTATTTGCGTCCATCTTTGCTCTGCTGACACTTCATCATCACCTTGATTTTATCCTGAGCTGACGATCGTTTCAGATGCTTTAAAACACGACTGATGCTGAAAACAGAAGTTTCTCTGCTGTGTAAACACGTTCTTTAATTTTTATTAACACGTTTTGGCAGAAACATACTTTTCCTTTGGTTATTAGACTGTTTTTATCATGCGGTGCAGCGCTACCTCAACGACCTTTGGTTTGATATGAAGCCCCCTGACTGTGGTCAGCCATGATTACTGTAGCCTGGATGAAGCAGGGCTAACCATATTAGCTAGTCTCCTGTGGTTTGCTGATGTCATTACAGGACACACCTGAATGTGGCGACTGAAAGAACGCCCATCATCATTTTAAAATTGATTCATTCATTTTTTTGACCCAGTAGGGACCACAACGAGACACGAGGGCGGAGCACCAACTCATCAACCAGTACTTGTTAGCACGGTTAGCAAATTACATCCATGACAAGCACGAGTGCATCAGCATGAAGTTATCCTGCTGGAGGTTTCACACACAGAGCTGCTTATAGACTGTAGGAGACAGTTTGCTCTGTGAGAGTGATGTTAACCATGAATTGGAGCCAGAACACCAGCAGATAAATCACTGTAACATTTAATGAATCGGCTCGTTAACATGGTTATTGGTGCTGTTGGACATTAACACAGGACTCAGTGCTGAGCCAGCCTCAGAGGTTTATGCTCAACTGACACTTTTATTGTTTTATTGTTGTCTTATTGCCAAAATGCTGATGTTTGTGTGTCCTAACTGTGACAAAGAGAAGAACAGGAAACTTCCTACACATACCTGTCAAGTTTTGTCTTTAAAAATAAGGGAAACTTTCCCCCGCCGGCTGCGAGCCGTCCCACGGGCCACACTGAGGTCCAGGATCCCTCACATTTTAAGGCAGGTTTACAAGAAATCTAAAATAACTGTCAACATCTTACAAACTACGATTCAGTGATCAGGATCTGATGAGCCTGCCTTTGTTGACATTCCTACGTATGTAATTCCTCTAACAGAGCCTGACTGAAAACACCAAAGAGAACATTTATTTTTCATATTGTTGAGATCGGCATGTTTTGGCCAACTCGTCATCTCTGTTGCTGTGGCACCTGGTGAGTGAGTGCTAACAATTAGCCTACAATATGTATTATCACATAGGCATACACACTATACCTAATTTAGCTGTGCTTAAGTTTGATGAGTTGCGTTGCCTTGGTTTTAGCAGAGTCGTTATTATTTTAGCCTCTGCATTTATGACCTGGTCTGCCTCGGTGGTATCTCCAGCCACAGAGGGGGACACCTCCTGGGCGTGTTTCTGTGCCTCTTGTGCTTGGTGACATCGTTCCTTCCCCCGTGAGAGACACTAAAATCTTACACAGCGCGTCATTGTGCCCCATCCTGCTCCTCTTTAGGAAAGTAAATCTGCTGTCCCATTTTTCAAGATATTTACACAAAGTCTGAGCTTTTTTGGCAGGAATACCTTCTCTCTCGTTACATCCATTCACCTCTCTGATTTGTTTCCGGGTTTGTTCCCACTGTTGGCACTAACCTCACGAGAACTGCCACCCAGGATACTGCAGGTGGCAGTTCGCGCACAGAGACACAGAAATGCTTTTTAAAAATTATCATATTATAATACAGGAAATTTACGGGAAAATACTGATACGGGAGGACGGCGGGGAAGAGGGGTAAAATACGGGAGTTTCCTGGATAAAATGTGAGAGCTGACAGGTCTGTTCATACAGCATCAGCATGTGTGCTGCAGCTGCCACACCTCTGACTGCAGCTCTTTATTATTTATTTCATCTTTGTTGGACTTTAGTTGTATTTCAGGGACTTTTTGGTAATAACTGGTGCTATAAAGTCTGCAGGCCGTGCTACATGCTGGAGGCTCTCTGTGGCTCATGTATTTAAAGGTGTTCAGGTTGTGTTAAATGCAGACGACACAGCCGGCTTCTCCTCCTTTAAAGGTGCTGACGAACATTTCATTTCATTTCACTGTAACGACAGACTTGATGAACTGTCTCTGTGACCGTTACATTTGTTCTCTGTGTCGAGACTCTCCACATGAACTGACCCACAGCTACAATAATTAACACAACACATAAGCACTGAGTGCTCTGTGTGTGGAGCTGGAGAGTCTCCTCACTCACATTACAAGCTTCATGATAGGCTGAGCTACAAATGAGAGTCCGTCCTCTGTTCTGAATGAAGAGTCTGTGTTTGACTCTTAAACCTGATGGAAACTGAAAGAAAAGCTGCACATCTTTGTGTTCACACATATTCACGCAGGTTTCAGGGAGACTGCAGCTCAGACCGTCTGTTACAGCCACAAATACAGATCAGATTATTAAACAGTAATCAATAATATGGAGCTCAGACGGCCACAGAACGTCTCCTCCACAAACAACACTCAAAGCTTTCTACAAGGAGGGCCAGCGGTCCCTGATGACGTCATTTTAAACATACAGGATGCATACAGATATTCTGTTATTCAAACAAACATGAAGGAACCAAATGTGCAGAGGAACACATAAAAGCTGAAATTTATAACACACAGAAACTCTGTAAAATACAACTGTGTGTAATTGTGATAACACAGTAACAGGTAATACTGACACCAAAGGGCACACAGGTACAGGGGTCAGTTCATGTTCAGAACAGAGAAACTCAAACCTGATCTGATCCAGCTGCCAAAAACTGATCTCTGATGTTTTTATGTGTTTGATCAATAATTTCTCTGCTTATGTTGGTAAGTAGACTGTAGTCAGCAGGATTTATGAAGGCCTTAGAAATAAAATAAAGAAATGGCCTGTTTGTGTCTTTATGACTGTGTTACTGTATCTACATTATAATCTCTCCGGTCCTTTTTGGCCTCATCATCTGTACAGAGCTGAGATGTTACATTTGTTGTTGGTCAGATCTCCCTGAAAAAAAATCATTTTTACCTGATAAATAAAGAATATATAAAAGTCACTTTGCCAAAACATGATTGCAGCTTCTACCTGTGACAGGAGAGTTCTTTCTCACTCAGGATGAACTGATAACATTCATGAATTCAGTACAATGTCATTTATACAGCACCAACTCACAACAGTCGCCTGAAGGGGCTTTATATTTATGGTAAAGACCCAACAGTCACAACGACCCCCTATGAGCAGCACTTGGTGAAGGAAAAACTCCCTTTAACAGGAAGAAACCTCCAGCAGAACCAGGCTCAGGGAGGGGGGTCATCTGCTGAGGGGGGCTGAGAGATATGTTTGACAGAGTAGAGGCCAAAAAGTTATTTACACCAGTTCATCAAATAATTTTTTGTCACAACACTGATAAAAAGAGAGTGAGAGAGAGATGCTGGTGTCACCGTCACGCTGAAGCTCAGTCTGCTCAGGCTGCAGGTGTAGCTGCAGGTGCAGGTGAGGTGAAGCGTCATCAGGGTCACACAGCAACATGACCTTTTCAATAGCAGCAAAATCCCAGAAATGGTCATTGAACTCAGCACTAACTGCTGCATACGCTTCGTCTGCACACCGTACTGCCAACCATGACCTCCTGCAGAGCTGGAGGCGCATGGTGTAGGACTCCGGAAAAGTCCTTGCAAATGATTGGCTCACTACTACAAACCTACAAGCCTTCTTCTCAGGGCAAATGTGTTCTGCTATTTTCGTAACAGTCTTTAATAAACTCGCCTTCTCTAAAAAGGTCTGTCACATTTAACCATCACCATGACCACTTCATCACCGCTTTGGAGATGTTTTCATTTGACTCACGGCCCACTAGTATCAAATCAGCAGCGTGCACCTGCAAAGCCCTCTGTGTCACCTATGACCCCACCCCAGCCGCACGGCACCACACAGCATGGGCTGTGACTGGTCAGTTATTCAGTCTTCTTCTTTTTGAGGTTGTGACGCAGTTGGCAGGCATCAGTTACACAACGCTGCCTCGTGCCAAAAATAACAAATTTTTAGACAAAACGTGCGGGCCATATAAAATCTGAACTTGTCCCATGTTTGGCCCACGAGCCAGACTTTGGACACCCCTGACATACACAGACTATGATAAAAAAAAACTAAAATTTTTTGAGCTATCAATGGTCTTTCATTTGTGATGACCTTAGCGCTCAGTATATGTATCCAGAAACTTTAATTTCATTTTATGCTACTCGACAACAGCACAACATAATTCTTGAACACAAACTTGAAAGTGTCAAAATGCCAGGATGTGTTTGTGCGTCCTGACTGTGACAGCATCAGGTGACACAGACCCACCTCTCACCAACATCATCGTAACGTTGATCCAGCTTTTATTTTGAAACTGTCTTTCAGCCATGATGAGACTGATCGCTGATGGTTCTTCAGCACTGAGACGTTTGCAGAGTGTCGTTTAAACGGCTCTGAAATACATTTCAGCCTTTGTTTATTCAGTTTTTACCTTTGACCTTTAGATGGACTGATTGTGAATCTTTGAGTGGTTTATTTATCAGACTGATATTTGAACTGCTGTCATTCCTCTCTGCTGTAAATGTGAGTGATGGTATTATTGCTGTAAATAAACCATCAGCTGATGAACAAGAACAAACTGATGCAGGTAGAAACATTTCACCTGAAACTGGAACAGCTGACGTGCTGAGAGCTCAGCTGGTTACTGTTTGCTGTCAGGCTGCATTTCACCCCACAGCAGATCACACAGATCTCTGTGAGGTCGATGGGACCGCTGACTCATACAGATGTTCCATCATTATGAGGCTCCATCAGTGAGACACCAGAGAGAGATCTGCTGACGTCCACGAGAAGATGTTAAACCACCTGCGTCAGCATCCAGGACAGACTTGAGTCTCCTGTAGAGAAACTTTGTCCCTGTTAGTCTCTGGAGCTTGAAAAAAGGCGACTGGACTTCTTTTTTTTTTTTTGTTTCTTGAAGACGTTTCACCTCTCATCCGAAAGGCTTCTTCAGTTCTCAACCAAATGGTGGAGAGACCCAGGTATTTAAACCCCTGTGGGCGTAGTCCTGAGCTCCCTTCCCAGACGTCTCAACCCCCATTCACACCTTTGTTCCAGTGACCTCAATAGGCCACAGGAAACAATGGAGCGGAGTCCTAAGTTGGTTTCAACTGAAACCACTGATTAAATATGACCCACGCCCCCTTCACACCTGGGCACATGTGTTCAAGCACATGATCAATAGAGGGTCATAACCACCTCCAGGGGACTACGCCCACAGGGGTTTAAATACCTGGGTCTCTCCACCATTTGGTTGAGAACTGAAGAAGCCTTTCGGATGAGAGGTGAAACGTCTTCAAGAAACAAAAAAAAAAAAAAAAGAAGTCCAGTCGCCTTTTTTCAAGCTCCAGAGACTACTATGACCTGGATAACTGAGAATCTACACAGACATATTTGTCCCTGTTAGACTTTTACCTTCTCAGAGGATGGTGGGCAGATGGTGTGCTGATGATGGAGGACAGGAAATCAAACCTGTGAACAGCTGCAGGTATGTACAGCGACCAGAGCCGGAGCTCGAGGCCCGAGGAGGTGTCCTCTAACTGGGAGTGCTCAGGGTTTGGTTTTCATTGTTGTTCTGGTGACGTTGTTTCATGTTTGGGTAATTTTAGTTTTCTCAGTGCTCCCGCTGTCTCATATCCTGTTTTATTTTGTAATTCCTGTGACTGTTTCCTGCTGTGTCCCGTTCCCCAGTTCATGCTCTGAGAATTTATGTCTGTGCTTCTCTTTGGCAAAGGCTCTGATTTTGTTCCTGTTTAATATTTCATACACAGAATTCTTCAGGCACAAAAATCATGTCGATTGATTGATCTTCAGGATCGTTTTCTTGATGGACCCATTTGATGAGGTCGCACCGTATAAGCTATTAATAATCTGATCCAGGAAACATGTTTGTATGGTTCCTGTTTTGCTCTGAGGGTCATTCCCTGAGAACATGTTGGCTCAAACGTTCCCATAATGACTCCGGGGCTGCTAATCTGCACACACTGCTAAAACAACTAGAACTAGGATCAACTAGAAACATACTGATTTACTCTGGAAAACATACAAACTGGAATGATGGGCAGATTTTGGGAACAGTGGAAATATAAACAGATGAAAATGAACAATGCGAGGCGCTCTGAAAAGGCAGGAAGGAAAACAAACAGGAAAAAGAACATTTTAAAGCACAGCTGATAACAGCTGATTTTATGATTATAGATGTATGTACATGTTGATGTTTGGGAACATTTCTGAGCACATTCAGTGATAATATCTCAGAGTCCAGATTCAATGAGAAACCTCGTTAACAAAGACGATGGATGAGCTGTTACAGGAGCTGTAGACAGCATGACGAAGCACCGCCGGCCTCAGAAATATAAAATATGACCTTTGACCTTTCTGGAGAAATTCTTCAGCATGCAGCATAATAATGTTTTGAGAAGTGGCTTTGCTGCTTCCTCTTCTTCAGTGTGAGATTTGCATCATGAGACTGAAAGAAAGCAGAAATATGAGAACTGGAAGCTCCGCTTTAACGTGAGTCACAGCCTGACGGTCAGCGCTCCGAGGATGAGGATGCAGGGAAACGTCACCACCGTCATCACCGGCTGAGAATACAGCGCTGATGATGACGACGAAGCTCAGCAGCAGCTGGATGGGGAACGACGGCACTCTTTGTGGTTTTGGTGTAATTTGTGTGTTTTTATGTGTTTATTTGGAAAGTGCATGTTTTCACTTTAATCTGCAGTTCCATCCATGTACTGTAGATAAATGATGGCATGAGCTCCCCTGACATGAGTCCTCCCAGCAGCAGCAGCAGCAGCAGCAGCAGCAGCAGCAGCAGCTCTGCCATTGGACCAGAGTGCCGTTAACCTTGCAGTGGATGAGAGCATGAACGGGACCAGCAGGAGTGGAAGTGGGTATACTTGCAGCTTTTATTCTAAGCTATGCTGCTTCCTACCCTTTATTTTAAAGCTTTAGTTACTTTTTATTTTGCAGATTTGTATTATTATGCAGCAGTAGATCAGTAACTATGATCAATAATGTGTGTATATATGATCATTGTTGCATGTTTGGTCATAAATATCAGATACTGCAGATATCCTCTGATCCACCTTCATCAGGCAGAAACAACAAACTGTGCACTATGACCCAGAGGGACATCCAGCAGAGGTCACAGGTCAAAGTGTTCTGGATACAACAGGGAGGAAAGATGAACTGCTGATATGGATTCTTTTTATTATGTCTCCAGTTAAAGATATGAGCAGTGTGCTCGTGCTGGCTGCAGATATCAAACGTTCCTGTGGTGAGCGTCGTGGTTGCAAAACTAAACCGTCTAAAGTGGGAAGTAAAGTGGGAAGTAGGCTCATTTACTGTGTACACGGCACAAAGAGCCACACAGACCTCTGAGCCTCAGCATTTGCATCCAGCCTCTCCCAAAGACCTCACTCTCCACCTGCAACAGGAACACTTCATGCTGGTTTGCAGCCCCACCTTCATACCTGCAGCTGATAAAATCATGTTTGTCTCAGGTCTCTGTTTGCATGTTTGCACGTCTCTTCTCCTTCCTGCTGTGGTCTGTTCACTGTAGCTCTGACAGTTCACAGCAGTGTTACCACTGAACCCTTTAACTGGGAAATCACATGATGACAGAGAGAGTTTTACATCCTCACTGCGTACGACTTTGGATACTGTGGCTCCTTTGAAAAGGAAAGCTTCAAATCAGAAGTGCCTGACTCCGTGGTATAATTCACAAACGCACAGCTTAAAGCAGATAACCCGAAAGCTGGAGAGGGAATGGCGTCGGGATCAGGTGACCCTGAACCCTCCCTTAGTTATGCTGCTATAGGCCCAGGCTGCTGCGGGGTTCCCATGATGCACTGTTTCTTTTCATTCACCTCTTTTCACTCTGTTTATACCCCACTCTGTATTTAATCATGAATTATTATTAATCTCTGTCTCTCCCCCCTCACAGCAGATGACCCCCCCCCCTCCCTGAGCCTGGTTCTTCTGGAGGTTTCTTCCTGTTAAAGGGAGTTTTTCCTTCCCACTGTCACCAAGTGCTGCTCATAGGGGGTCGTTTAGACTGTTGGGGTTTCTCTGTATTATTGTAGGGTCTTTACCCACAATAAAAAGCGCCCTGAGGTGACTGTTTGTTGTGATTTGTTGCTATATAAATAAAATTGAATTGATGATATGCAATGCATTTCTAACTGTGGCTCAGACTGTGGTGGTGAGGCAGTGACAGTCTGTGGATCCTGTTTTCAGTTCAGTTTTCTACCACAAAAAGTTTAATGCTGACGCTCCGTCTGCAGAAGAGTTTCAGAAGCAGAAAGTGAGGATCAGGACAGACTGCTGTCAGCATCACTGTTTATCTGAAACTCATTTTAAAATGTCATTATTTACACAAACCAATGGGCTCAGTGTTTAACTCCAGAGTCACACGTGCAGGTATCTATTATTTTATTTCCAAAGAAATGAACGAGATGCTGTAATGACATATTTAGGATCAAAGCATCAATAATTGGAAAGACTTCTTTGAACAGTCTAGTAGGAGCTCTACAGAGCTCTGACTCTTTGTAGTAGGTGTGATTAAAGTGGACTAGAAAGACAGACCATCTTTCCTCCATATTAGTCTCTCTTCTCTGGGTACCTGAACCCTTCAATTCGTCGTCCCAGCTTCAGACAGCTGGCCCACATCTGGACAACACAACACTTACCAGTGCTGTAAGATTAGGCTCAGATGTGTCCACCAATAAGCTGCATGTGTAACCCCCCCTCACTGATAAGGTTCCTTCCTGAGCTCACACATTCCTTTTTCCTGTTCAGAGGAGGAAAAAGTACTGACATTCTGTGCTTAAGTAGAAGTACACGTGCTTGTGTTAAAAACTACTTTGGTAAAAGCTGAAGTACTGGTTCAACTTCTTTACTTAAGTAAAAGTAAAAAAGGACTCTGAGTAATGAAGTATTTGTACTTCGTTACTTCCCGACTCTGTTCCTGTTCATATTCATATCTGCTTTCCAGAATGAGAGCAGCTTTATTGTTCTATTTCAGCCTGCTTTGGTCATGAAGGACCTTCAGGTGGAAGGTTGTGACATCAGCTGGATCACATGATTTACAGCCACAGCGAGTGCTGACAGAACACTGCGATCCTGTGCTGTGATGAATTTGTCTGATTTCTGCCTCTGTAGTCAAAGACTGATCTTGTCTGTGGATGGTGGAGCCGACACTTCTTTCTAACAGGGACCATATCCATGAATGAAGATTGCAGTAAACACAGCAGAGTGAGCACAGGCTCATTTGCAGCTGTAGTCTGTAGCTTTATGACATTTGATTTTATTTTGAGCAATTATCACTGTTTCTGGGCTGGGCTGTTTCTCTGCAGAGCTGAAATAAAGTCAGAGTGCTGCAAACATCAGTGCAGATTTAGAGGAGACAAAAAGCAAAGACTGAAGTTTTATTTGGACTAAAACGAATGCTGATGCAAACTTGATCAGCCTGTCTGTTTACATGTTGAAGGAAGGAGTGGCTCCAGCAGTTCCTTTTATGTGTGATGAGTAAAACAGATTCACAGCAGTTTCCTGGACCTTGTAATGAACGTGGACAAATACTGGAGGAACTAACTGAACTGCACCCACCAAAGCAGAGACTGTCTGAACAGGTAGGCTGAGAATTCTTTGAGCTTGGTGGTACTGCAGCAGGTTTTTAGAACCATCCACAGTTTTTTAGATCATAATTATTTAAAAATATGAAGCAGTTAAAGTCAGACAGTGACAGAGCAACAAAAGGTGGACTTAAGACACACACAGGTGTTATTATAATGGTCTAATATAATGAAAATATGAGGCTACACACTAGAAAAACAGGATCTTCAGACACATCCAGCCGTCCCACAGTAACATGCAGTTTATTATAAAATTATAACTTTATGAGTTTTATTTTAATGAGCCTGAAACCTACAGAAAGTTAATAATACAGTAATGTATGTAACACACAGGAGTGGAGTTACGATATAAAATGATCAAACCTGTAAGTTCTTAACTCCTCTTTGATGTTTTCAACTGGAAAAAAAAATGAAAGTAATCTAATGATCCGATAAATTAAAGTTAATAACAGCCTCATAACAACACCTGGACCTGCTCAACAAAGTCTCAGCTGCAGCTCAACCAAACCCGATGAAACAGAATGATGCAGAGCAAATTAAACTCAGATCTAGGTGGTGTTCGTGCTGTCGATAACCTAGCCTAGCCGGAAATAGCTCCAGCTGCTCTCTTATACCCAAACGCTCTGAGACGGAAGCAGTGGCATAAAGGCATGTGACAGAGGTGTGGTTACTCAACAAGAGCAAAACCGATGGCAAAGAAACGTTTTTGTCCCCTTTTTTTTCTCCTCTTTGGTAGGTATTATCACTCTGTTGCACCTTTACTTTCATAAATCCCTGCTTGAACGAGACGAGTGAGACGATGATTCAGTTGTTTAGCTTGTGATTTTTTCAGGGTCATGTGGCTGGCTGCTAGCTCATTATTAGCTGCCTGAGGCCTATGGTTCTATCGTATATATATATGAATGAAGAAACACTGCTGATGTTTCCACAGCACTACAGTGTATGTAATGATAGTAAATTAGATTATAAAAGCAAAGGATCAGAGTCTCTAAAGCTAAATACACATACATACATTATTAATTCATAATTCATCATTGGTTCAATGAAATTTGCTTGATGCAACATACAACTCTGTACCTGCATCTATTAAATTTGTCTATTAACATTATTAAAATAATCAGAATGAAATAATCATAACTCACTGGAATTAAAACTTGTTTTAGTTTGTTTAAAAGACAGCAGAGTAATGGCACTGATGCCTGGTCATCCAATATTTCAACAGTATATTACGAGCTAAGTCACATACAGTAATTAAACATAATACAATATTACCTTCAAAGAGATGATGGGAACATACGATGTGATTAATTTCAGCACTATAATATAGTAATAGTATTCTAATATGGTAAAGCAAAAACATATTACCTTATTATGGAGGTTACTATATGAAAATTCTAATCACCATTTTATTGCTAGCAGGTCATCATATTGTTACCAGTATATTACTATAGTATTACTAATTGGGTTTGTAATATTACTTTAATCTATAACAACTGCTGGTACAGATATTACTTGGTTATTACTTTGGCAATTAAATGGTAATAATTTTCCATTTCCATATTGTTTCTTGTTTCGACTGTATTACTACATTATTACTGAGCTATAACAAAAAGTTGTTGTTGAACATTTTTATTCATCCATCCATTTTCTTCCTATTTCTTACTGAAACCTGGCAGCAGATTTTTTTTGTCCCTCATCAAACTTTGCCCAGGTGGTTATTCCTTCATTAGCCAGCCTCAGACACCCAAAGTGGATGGAAGTGGATTATTCCATGAGAATGAGAAGACAAAGAATTCCCCATTTAAGTGACATACATTCAGAATTATATTGCTCAAGACATTGGATCTTGATGAATGAAGGGTTTAAGTTGAAAATCTTTGCTGACATATCAGGGTTCTAGCCAGAAGTGTGGTGGTGGTGGTGGGGTTTCCCAAGCAAGCTCTGAGCAATGCTGAAGCATATGAAAAGACGTGGTACGAGCGCTGTGTGTACACAAAACACGGCGTTGGATTTCAGTTTTCTGGGCTATCTCCAAAAGTCGAAAAGTCATCTCTAGTCATCAGAGAAAGTTGCTAAGTTTGTCGCTTTTTTCCAAAAAGCGACACCAAAAAATCAAATTTAAATTAGGGGTGGGACTTTAATGCATTAATTTCGATTAATTAATTACAGGGAAATTAACGAATTAAAATTTTTAACGCATTTAATCGCACTTTGCACCCTGGAACGTTTCTCAGTGCACGAGTTCCAGGCATACAGATTATATCGACGCACGATGTCAAAAATTCAGGACCGCATCCTTCGAAGGATCCGGCCCATGTAGACCGCAAAGACCGGAAGTGAGCAGCTAGCCTTCATATCAGCGTCACCTCTGTGTAGCTCATGTCGCCAAGCAGCCGTGAGTGCTGGTTAAATGGAGAACGAACTTTTTCTCCTTTTTGTGGTTTATTTTAATTCTTTTATTGAAAACAAGCTGTTAAAACAAGCATAACACATTTCAACATCAAGGAATACAGCTGAGCTAATGATTAATTTCCAACTATATTAAGTGAGACATTAATATTGACTAAAACTATCCAGTTATGATGCTGAACTTTAATGTCAGGAGTTTCCGCCCTTCGTTGGTCTGTGTAGCAGACTGGTGGGAAAATAAACTAAATTTTGAAGTTTAGGCTTATGTATATTGATTCATTCATCAACCAAACTTAAATTAATATTTATCATGTCAAATATTGAAATGTGATTAAAATGCGATTAATTAATTACAAAGCTCCTAATTAATTAGATTAATTTTTTTAATCGAGTCCCACCCCTAATTTAAATATTTTCCCGTAATATTTGAGCAGTCTGTTTACATATGTTCCCAATAAAGGCCCTTTGCTTTTCTCCAAAGCACAGGATCAAGACTTTGGGGTTATCACAGAGGACCTCAGAGGCTTAACATGACACCCTGACTCTAACCCCAGATGGGCTGAAGGAGACCTGGTGGATGTTAAGGGGTTAACGTCTGCGTTCTGTAACCTGTAGCAAAGCTCTTTGTTCAAACTGAATCTTTGGTCTCTTTCATTGCAGTTTTCTGTGGGCTCCGACTGTCATCAGGCGCCTCTGAAACAAATGGAACTGTAGGAGCACCGTTGGTCTGGCAGTGCAAACTCAATGAACCGTTTGCTCCAGAGAAAATTAGCATATACTGGCAGGACCAAAATGATATTGAATCACTCCACTATTACAAAAATGGGAAGGAGAATCTGGACCATCAAAGTCTGTCATTTAAAAACAGAACCAGAATCTTCCCTAAAGAGTTACCTTCTGGAAACTTGTCCCTCCTCATCGATCCGCTGATGCTAAAAGATGACCAGAAGTCCCTCAAAGTTGTGGTCATTACAGACAGCATCAGGTCCATCTGTCAATCCATCATACATGTGGCAGGTTTGTATAGGTCTCATTTTAGGGCAAATTGATCAAATCTGAAATGTTATAGATCATCTTCATATATGTTTACCACATTTCCAGCATCGTTTAAGGAGCCAATCATTGAGATCAGCCAAACAGAGATGACAGCAACATGCACAACAAAGGGGGGCTTCCCCAAACCTGCACTGTCATGGAGCTCCGTGAACCATGAGGGA
The DNA here is from genome assembly GCF_007364275.1 of Archocentrus centrarchus. Lineage (NCBI taxonomy): Eukaryota > Metazoa > Chordata > Actinopteri > Cichliformes > Cichlidae > Archocentrus > Archocentrus centrarchus. The sequence goes on from NC_044366.1 coordinate 1,323,000, forward strand.
CATGAACGTACACTAGAACCACCTGATGTTCAGACCTCTGAGATCCAAGAGGGAGACGGCACCTACACCATCATCAGCACAGCCGGCATCCCGGGGTCAAAGAAAGTGACCTGCAGCATTTACAATCCGACTTCAAATCAGACTGTGAGAGCAGCCGAGGACGTACCTGCAGGTACTCAGAGGATCACATCTGATCTAATCGATATCCAATGTCACATCAAAGACTGGACAAATCTGAAAAAAGGTTTTTCTCTCTGTTTATGATTCACAGCTGTCAGTCACAGCTGCACTCTGCTAAATATTTCCATGACACATTCCCCCAAAGAAGCCATTATTTTTCCTTTGTAAAGTGCCAGTTTGTCCAATCATATGCAGGATCACGGTCACGAGGTAAATCATAAGACACTGAGGAATTCCAAATCCCTAAATTTGGATTGGAAAAAATTCCAGAAGAATGAAATCAGCTGTTGAAATAAGTAAACTTTCACAGTATTTTTAAATAGCGTTATCATCCATTACTGTTACATCATTCATAGCTGAGTTATTTATGTACACCAGATTTATTGAAGCTAAAATTGATGACTTTACAATCACACTGGCACAGATGTATTTAAACAGGAGGAGATCTTAAAATAAAGTCAGTATCTTTTAGGAAAAGTTGTGGCCTCTTCTGCCCTGATTTGTGTTTGTGTAACAACACTTACATGTGAAAACCTGTGCTGGGGCTAAATTTAAAATCCACACCAATCGCTTCCTGAACATTTTCTGTACTAAAATTCTGTGAAGAGTTGTTCACTTCTACAGCAGTTCATAAAAACTGAGTCTGTTACTCTGTCTTATTCATAGATGAAGCCCTGCCTCTGTATGCAAAGGTTGTCATTGCAGTACTCATAGTACTTGTAGTACTCGCAGTAGGAATTGGCTACCAAAGATGTAAGTAAGTTCCTGAATGTTTCTCTTTTACCTTTTTAGCAGACATAATTATCCAGTTTCTTGTTGAGTAATAATGACCTTAAATACTGCAGAGAGGATTACAGACAGATGTTAGAATTATATAGACATCATCAGGATTTTAATTTACTTGGTTGAAACATAACTCCATTCAGAAGAGTCCCGGCTTCTATGGCGGCTTTGTGAGCATTTTTAGAATAGAATAGAATAGAATTGTCCCTTTATTGTCATTATACAGGATGTACAATGAGATTGTAGATTTCATTCTAGATCAAGTCAAGTCAAGTCAAGTCAAGTCAAGTTTATTTATAAAGCACATTTAAAACGACGTTGACCAAAGTGCTGTACAAGATCTGTAACCCCAAGGACTATACTAAATAAAAATAAAAATATATAAATAAATAAATAAAATAATAAAATAAAAATAAATAAATAAAAACATTAAGAACAATAAATAACATAAGAAAATTAAAAATTAAAACGTTTAAAACAAGTACCATAAAATACCATAAAACAATCATCTAAAAGGAGGTAGCACTGCAGCCAAATGCCAAGGAAAAGAAATGTGTTTTTAATAGAGATTTAAATGTGTGTATCGTCTGAGCTGTGCGGATATGGAGAGGTAGATCGTTCCATAGCTTTGGTGCTGCTGCTGCAAAAGCTCGATCACCTCTCTGTTTTAGTCTAGTTTTAGGCCTCTGTAAGAGCAGCTGGTTCGATGACCTCAGAGCTCTTACAGGGGTGTGACAGTGAAGCAGCTCAGACAGATACAAAGGTGCCAGTCCGTTTAAGGCTTTAAAAGTAAGCAATAAAATCTTAAAATCGATTCTAAAACGGACAGGGAGCCAGTGAAGGGATGACAGGACTGGGGTAATGTGTTCATGCTTTTTTAAACCGGTTAAAAGACGAGCTGCCGCATTCTGGACTACCTGCAGGCGGCGCACAGATGATTGATCTATGCCAAAGTACAGAGAATTACAGTAGTCCAGGCGGGAAGTAATAAAAGCATGAATAACTTTTTCCAGGTCCTGCTGCGGGAGATAAGGTTTTACCTTGGCAATGACTCTGAGTTGGTAAAAACTGATTTTGGTAACAGCACTTACTTGCTTCTCCATTTTAAAACTACTATCTAAAATGACACCCAGATTTTTCACAGCATCACGACAGTGAGGAGCCAAATGACTCGGAGTGCCAGAGGAGTAGCTTGAGGGGTCAAATTTACCAAAGCATATGACCTCGGTTTTGCTTTCATTAAGATTTAGGAAATTGTTTCTCATCCAGGACTTGATGTCACTGAGACAGTTCAGCAGGGGTTCCCATGGATCTCTGCTGTTCAGTTTGATGGGCATATACACCTGGATGTCGTCAGCAAAACAGTGGAAACAAATATTATGTTTCCTAAAAATCGACCCTAGAGGCAACATATACAATGAGAAAAGAATTGGGCCCAGAATGGACCCCTGAGGCACTCCACAAGAAAGCTTTGCTGTGGTAGAAAAACAGTTTCCTAGATGGACAGAGAAACTTCTATCAGTAAGATAAGATCTGAACCAAGTCAGAACCGTGCCTTTAATGCCAATTTCATGTTCTAGGCGGGATAGAAGGATCTCGTGGTCCACAGTGTCAAAGGCAGCTGACAGATCTAGAAGTACTAAAACTGCAGGACTACCAGAGTCCACAGTTAAAAGCAGATCGTTAAAAACTCTTAAAAGAGCCGTCTCTGTGCTGTGACGCATTCTAAAACCTGACTGAAACTTTTCCCACATTCCATGTTCACTTAAAAATGCTTGAAGTTGCTTAAAAACAACTTTTTCAAGAACCTTGGATAAAAATGGTAATTTAGAAATTGGTCTGTAATTTGAAAGAACATCAGGGTCAAGGTTCTTCTTCTTGATTAGAGGCTGTACAACTGCATGTTTAAAGGCAGCTGGAACACAACCAGATGCAAGCGCACTGTTAATCAGAGCGAGGATAGTTGGTCCCACTGAATCAAAAGCCTCTTTAAAAAGGCGAGACGGAACACAGTCTGTGGGAGAGTTTACAGGTCTCATATTTTGAATCACCTCCTTTAGTGTGGAGAGTGTGACAGGCTCAAACTGCTCAAAGACAGCTCTGCTGGGAGGAGGTGCAGATGAGTCTGTTTCAGGCTGAGGTGATGAAGGCCTGAGGGCAGAAATTTTTTCCACAAAAAATTTCTTAAAGTTTTCGCACAGTGCAGGACAGACCTTGGCTTGGTTCACATTACAGCGAGGATCAGCGAGTGAATTAAAAACACTAAAAAGAAAATGAGGCCTGTGACTGTTACTTGAAACAATGTTAGAGAAATAAACAGACTTTGCATATTTTACTGCTTTCTGGTATTTCAATAAACAGTTACGCAGGATCTCTAAGGAGACATGGAGCTTATCCTTTTTCCACCTTCTCTCAGCGCGTCTGCACTCACGTCTGAGAGCGCGGGTTGTCTCATCCAGCCAGGGCTGGGAGGAAGGTTTGGTGCGTTTGGTTGTAAAAGGGGCAATACAGTCCAGTACAGCAGTGCAAGCAGATATAAAAGAGTTAGTGAAGTCCTCGGTATTCAGGCTCAAGCAAAAATCCAAATTGCTTAAGTCAGAGTTTTTAAAAGCAGCTGCAAAATCAGCAGCGCATGAAGAGTTAACCAAGCGCACACGACGTGTAGAGGATACTCTATTTATCCCAGAGCTGGGGAGCGCTGCTGTAAATAAAACAGGAAAATGGTCCGATATACCACAGTCACGTATCCCTGTGATGCAGACTCTAAGTCCGTAAGACAACACCAGATCCAGTGTGTGACCTTTTTCATGAGTGGGACCACACACGAGTTGTGTTAAGTTAAAAGAGTCAATAAGCGAGGCAAATTCTTTAACCAGCGGACCACTCTCACAACACACATGAATATTAAAGTCGCCAACAATTAAAATACGGTCATATTTTAGTATGAGACCCGTCAGCAAGTCAGCAAAGTCACCGATGAAGTCCTTCGTGCACTTCGGTGGTCGGTAAATCACCGCGCAGAGCACCGAGGGGGAAGAGTTTATCTCCAACAGCTGCAGTTCAAAGCTGGAGTACAGGTCTGCCGAGACCTGACGACAGCGAAAACTGCATTTAAATATTGAAGCAAGTCCTCCACCTTTTCCAGAGATCCGCGGGGAGCTGAAGAAAGAACAGCCGGGAGGTAAAAGTTCGGAAAAAGGTGCAGACTCACCAGCATGAAGCCACGTCTCAGTCACAAACATAAAATCCAACTGCTGTGCGATGAAAAAGTCATTGAGAAGGAAAGTTTTGTTGGCTAACGATCTAGCATTTAGTAGGGCCATTCGGATGACCAGATCCTTGTTAGCTGAGGCCGGGGCCCGCTTCAACAGGCGAAGGTTAGCATGGTTTACGCCGCCTCCACGATCCCGCATCCTGCGCCAGGACGAGGGACGCCGAGTCTCCAGGATGACAGGTGGGACAATCGGCCTGATCCAGCGACGCCCGAAATCCACAGGCAGCCCAACAGCCTTGAGGCGGCAAAGACCACCATCCAGGGGGTAATGAACAGACAAACCTAGGAGTCTCAGGTAAGTTTTGACCCGCACCGCGATACCTCCCCGCTTTCCGCGTCTCCTCTGGCGTTTGTTGGGGACCGGAGCACTGGGCAGCCGGCGCAAATTCTCAGGTACATCCGATAGGTGTGGAGGAAAAATCGTTGAGTTTTTCTTTACAGTATATGCTGGTACCAAAACAAACTGGAGGTTTAGAAGTGTCTGCCGATCGTAGGTGATCAAAGCGGAGACATCTGGGCAGATGACTACCAGGAACAGAGCGACAGCAAACAATACACAGAACAGCTGACGGCAGGCCGTACACAGTGGCGCCATCTTGGAACTGCTCAGGAAGACTCAGGAAGAGAGCAGTGCACTGAGCTCCTGGAGACAAAACCATCCTGACCCACCACCAGCTGAAGATCCTTCCAATGATGTTTTACTAGCCGAGAATGGAGGTGCGTATTACTGCTGTACAGGGAGGAGGGTGGTGCTTCACACTGGGTAACCAGCAATGGTAGTATTTGGGATGATGCACCTCGGAAAACTCAACTATTACCTGTTGGATCCTGGCTCAGCTGGAGCATACAACCATCAGACAATAATGCTGTGTGCAGTAGAGCAGCTGAACCATCACAGTTCACAATAAAGCAAGAAGTAAACCTACTCTGCAGGGCTCGAGCAGGTTTTTATTTATTGTGCCTGGCATGCAAGCACTAATAATGTGTAATTATGTATGTGTATTTTCTAAAACATGAAACTAAACACAGCCACGAACGTCTCTGCTTTGTGTCAGTATTTTTGTTGTAAAGACGTTTACACATGTTGTACACTGCACTGTTGTATTTAATGCAGGAACTTTTTCCTTTGATTTCAGGTACAAAGAGCCACAGAGAAAGCCCAGGACCACAGTTTCAGTTCTGAGTTTCACTGGCAGGTCCTGGCACACACCTGCTACTGAGACAACCTGACTAGAAATTAAAGGCTGCAAGATTCAGAGTGAAACCAACCTGCAGACTGTTCAGATCAGGGCTGGCAAACTCAAGCACAGGACGAACACAACTGCAAACACGGTCTGAGTCAGGGGCCGAACAGGATTAAAATGTATTGAACATCTAAAACTGAGAATATTTTAACCGGCAGTATGAATCTGAATGGCCAGAAAACAGCAAAGTTTTCCTCAACACATAAAATATAAAATTATATTTCTCTTCAAAAATAACATCAGGAGAAATGAGAATATTTCAAGCTGATGAAAATTTGCAATTTTTTCAGGTTAAAACTGTGATGTGAATTCCTGTGCTTCACAGTCAGAAAAAAAAAACACTTTATAAACTGCAGTGTGTGTGTATGTGTGAACCACTGACCTGCTCTGATTTTTTTTTTGTTTTTTTGGCAACATGAAGATAAGTGGCATTAATTTCCTTTTTGCATCTGCGCCTCTTGCAGGTGCACCAGTTTTCACTGTGTCATATGTGTGATCATATGGTCCTGTCCCTGAAGCTGCAGGTTTAACACATTAAGATGCTTCATTGTGTCGCAGAGAAAGGCCGACTCACACAGACACCTTTCACCCCGGAGCCCTGCTGAGACTCAGACTTCCTCAGGTAGTTCATCACCTGTGTGATCAGGCATGTCACCAAATTCAGAAGCTGTTTCCTCCAGAAAGACTGAAACTACCACTGATTTCAACCATTGCCCCTTTGCATTGTGGGATTTGTAGTATAAGTGGTGGGAGCACTTTTTATCCACGGGACATTAATAATAGCTTTATGAAATCATCTCATGGGCCGTATAAATTATATCGTGGGACACATCTGGCCTTGAGTTTGACACACGTGGTTTAGAGAACAGCTTTAGTGTCTCAGCTCTGGTAAAACTGTTTTGTTTTGTATGACTGGTGCTATATAAATAAAACATTTCTTCAATTGTTTATATTTATTTATTTATTTACACACTCTCAATATTTGCTTAATCAGTTTCAACTTGGTATTTTGCAAATGATAGATTTCTGCACAGCATTAAAATTACTGTGGTAGCATTTTATGATACAGTCCGTCACCAAGGCCATAAGTACACTGTACATTACATTCAAGTACAACATAAGTAAATTACAGAGATTAGAGCATACTATAGGTATTAAAGGTACTGCACTGCAGTGGTTTGAATCATATTTATCTAATAGACTCCAATTTGTTCATGTAAATGGGGAGTCTTCTTCACACACTAAGGTTAATTATTGAGTGTTCATTATTGTTTGGTTCACATGGTGCACCAAACTGAGGGATGAGCTCAGTCAGGCTTCACTCAGTGGAAACCTTCACAGCTGAGCTTCTTCTTGACTTCTTCTGGGCCTTAGTCCTGCAGCAACAACAGAAAAACAACACAACAATGGTCAATATGTGCATTACAACATGAACACAATACATAAAGCTCTCCATGGAGGCTCTTTGTGGTGCAGTGTATCTGTGTGATGCTCAGCAATGAGGGCAGGTCATACAGCATTGGAGAACATCAGGGGAACCTTATTTAGGAGGTTCTGTCAGGTAACTGCTGGGGCAGGCAGGCAGAGGACCCCAAAGAAGGACTTGGGAGGTGTGCGCTGCACTTAAACTTCAGCTTTATTTAGCTGAGGAACATGAGCAGGGCTGGTCAGGAGCCAGCAGCACAAAGCACTCAACTCACTCCAAACCTGAACGTGAACATCAGGATGCACAGCAGGTATCGACAAGGACGCGACATGGAGCAGACCAGAGGATCATGAGGGGAGTGGAGACAGCTGGGAAAGCAGGTGACTAAAATGATACTAACAAGACAAAACTAACTACCCACAATGCACAACAGACAAGGACTACCAAAATAAAACAGGAAGTGAATAAACAGGAGCACAGGCACACTGAGGGACTCAAAACCAAACTGAACCAGAACAAAACTCATTTAGCTAAACTAAGAATGCCTGGGAATATGAATAAACAATAACTGAGGACACAGCACAGCAAAACCAGACAATGTAACAACAGAATCTTTTTGGTAAACAAAATTCAAATTTATGGTTCAAAAAGTCCAACCTAAAACATTGGGTCACGTTTGGTGCAATTATTTTCTGGTGGGTTATATAGTCTGCCATGACATCAGTCAGAAGAAAAAATAACAGGTCATATGGGCCAGAGATGCTGATGGGACCAAGAACAACACATAGCTTTAGCTGCTATATTTAGTGTGCTCTCTAAGAATACAGTTTATGTCTGGATTTGTCCTGGCAGACTTACGGGGAGTGGAACCACCATGTTCTGCACCACTTTGACCTTCATTATCCCGCTGACCTGAGCAGAGAAACAAAGAACATTACACTGCAGCTATGAAGTCATGTAAATACTGTGAAACTGACATCTACACTGCACATTATGTACGTGTCCATGAAGCGTCTAAGCTCAGCGCAGCAGCAATGAGTACCTGTTACATGTGCAAGACTTTGTTCTTCACTGCCTTCAGTTTCCCTCTGTCCATGTCCTTCATCATCACGTCCCTGGAGGGATAAAGCAGAGGCAAGTAATATAAAATCAACTGCATCAACGTACTGAGGAGCAACATTTAATCACAGGGCTCTCTAGTTGCACACATCCCTGCTGCTTTCAGATCAAGTGCTGATAATGTTGGTAAAACGTAGATAAAAAAGAATGCAATAATTTATTAAGCTCATAAATGAATTGTAAGAAAAATCTGAGCTCATGTTGAATTTGATGACAGCAGCACATCTTTAAAGCTGTCACAGGTCTGTGTTTCCAGCTGTGCAGCATCCCCACTGCTTTAGCATCAGTCCATAAACATCTGGAACTGAGGAGAGCAGCTGCTGGACTTTGGGAGAGCAATGTTGTCCTGTTCTGTGTGATAGAGGATTCGAGCTGCTCAGCAGTCCGGGGGCTGCTTTGTCCTGATTTTGGTTCCTGATGCTCCAGAGGTTCTCAGACACTGATGCCTGGAAGTGTTCCTGAGTCCATGCAGTGATTTCCAGAACAGAATCAGGCCTGTTTTTCCTGCAGTGCTGCCTGTTGATCACAGGTTTACAGACTCGAATGCTGAAACTCTTCCATAATTTGCAGATACAGATTTTTTTGCAGATTGGTGAACCTCTGCCATCCTTACTCCTAAGAAACCAACCTGTTGCCTAACCTTAGTTGGAGTTAAATATTTCAGTCTAGTTCAATGTTCTGTAATCAGTCAAAGTGATTTTACAGCTGAAGTAGACCAACAGACTAAACATGTGACACTGAAGTCATCAACTTTGACAAGTACACAATCCCTAATTGAAAGACACACACACAAAAATTTTTTTTTGTGTTTCTAGTGTTCTCATCCTGATAACTTCAGACTTTTTTGGCCACAGCGGCTTTATTAGCAATAGAGGGAGACAGGAAATCGAGGAAAGATATGGGGGAAGACAGACGGGGACTAGAACCTGCACCACCTGCACCGGCTTCACCACTAAGCCACCCGTGCACCCAATAACTTCAGACTTTAATATGAAATAAATCAATATATTCAATATTCATCAACCAAGTCTGTAAGTAATATACTAAAATAGAGGTTGTGTGTTTGTCATTGATAATAATGTGTTCTGATAAGGTGATAATCATTTTTAAACCATGCACTTGTGTATGATATGCTTTCAGTGACGGGAGCACCTCCCCTGTCATCTTAACCATGCCATGTGTGCATGTATGTATTATTACAGATATTTTTGAACTTATTACAACACAGTTCACTGAGCAGTGAAGAAGTGACTTACACTGTGGGATAAAATGCTTCCTAATTATCAAGTACTCGGCTATCTGATTCTCTCAGCTTCTTCGCATCCACAGGGTCAGCCGAGGCCCTTCAGTGGGTTCGGTTGGTTTTTGTTTTTTCAAAAACAAAACTGTAAATCTTCCTGCCTGTGAGGCTTCAAGCATTTTTAGTTTTTCTGTTGAAACCTTTTTATTACAGTCTTCCAAAAAGTTGAAATATGTTGTTAGCCACCCTGACCTGGTGAACATTAACCACCCCACCCCTCTAGGGTAATGTTTGCATCCATGCAAATGCAAAGCTCTTTGCAGATCCCTCCATGACACTATGGTGAAGACTGGGTCAGCCTTGTTTCCTGTTATTGTTGCTCTCGCCTGCCTGCTAACTCCAGCTCTGTCTGCCTTTTTCAGTTGTCAGACACATTCATTAATTAAACCTCCCAATTCCTTGGAGCTCTGGATTTGGGGAGGTTTTTGGCCTTACAGCCTTACCTGTACCTGCTGAGGAACAAACTCCTCCCTGAAATAAGACAGATTCTCTTCTCCACAAATCACCATCACTAATCCCATCTATCCTCCTCCACAGAAACACCGGCCCAGCTTCCCTTTGGTTTGGCCTTTGGTCTGAGACTGTTTTCTGGGTCCAAGCCAAACAAAGCATGACGCCTCAGGTATCAGTAGAATGGGAGGCAGAGCCTTCAGCTTTCAGGCCCCTCTTCTGTGGAACCAGCTCCCAGCTTGGATTCAGGAGACAGACACCCTCTCTATTTTTAAGATTTAAGATGTGATTATTGTAGGGTCTTTACCTTACAACATAAAACACCCTGAAGTGACTGTTTGTTGTGATTTGATACTATATAAATAAAATTGAACGGAACTGAATATATTTAAAGAAACAAGGAAAAAACAGAGACCTCTCATAACAAGCCTGCAGACCATGACATTTACTTATGCTTTCTGTAAATGAGTACTGCTGCTGCTGCTATGATTATTATTACTACCACAAGTACTACTGCTGTAAGTCCAGTATTGATTTTATCCAAGGTGTGACCTGAAAGGGAACAGGGATACGGCAGTAAGAAGAATCAGCTTCATGCACAGCTGCCAAACAAAGTGCTGATGGTTTATACAGACAGGCCCAGTTTCCTGTACAGGGATTATGTCTAATCCTGGACTAAATACTTTTTCCTATTGTGGTCTTCATTGACTTTTTCCTTTAGTCTTGGACCATGCTTAATCCATGACTGGGCTGACAGGGTTTATAGCTTTAGCAGCATCTCCAGTTATAATAACTTCTGCTCCGAACATCAGCAGATACTGACAGTGGTTTGTGATGTGCTGCACTCACCGGCAGTAGAAATCTCTGCAGTTCTGGTTTCACTGGAGCGAGGGTTGATGATGCGGCAGGTTACAAACTTCACTTCCCGCACACTGATGGAGCTTCTGACAGTGAAGCTTCCATCCTTTGGATCCCTCTCGTGGCTGATGTTAGCTCCATGCAGGTCCACACATTCACCATCGGCTTTGTGCCGACCACACCACGACACACTGGACTCAGGGTACCCTCCACGTGCTGTGCAGGTTGCAGCATTTGCTGCATCAATAGTCAGATTTATATCGCTGTAGGGAGCTGTGAGAGGGACAGGACTCACCATAGGTAACACAACGGATACATTTAGAGGACAAATATATGAGATTTGAGGTGCTTTGGTTGACAGTTCTGTTGATTCCCTATGTGTGCCTGCACACTGTTAACTCTGTAGACCTTCTAATGTTTGCAAAGAGCAATAATGTGCTTCACAGTGTCAGAAAATGGAAGTTCTGCAGTGTCTTTGTATACACTGTGAACAAACCCACAATATTGCTGATTAGAATATTTTCAGTTTTAGATGTTGAATAAATGCTGAGACTGTTTGGCCTGAGACTTAGACCCTGAGTTTGCCAGCCACGGTCTACAGTTTGTCTGGTTTCTCTTTAAAGGCTCTGCCAACAGACAATTCTATAAAAGTCTTTTTTCATTTCTATTTTGACATCCAGAGGCAGGAGAAGACGTATTTTTCCTACACTGTTGGTGTAGGTCCCTCCTACATTGCTTCCTGTTTTTCCGCACATGCAGTCACAGCAGCCCATGGCGTCCACACTGGCCTATAAAGAGCGGTGAGGGTTTTTGATTGGAGCTGTGTTTTTCATGTTGACAAGAGAGTTTTAGTCAGAAAAGTTGTTAAGCCCAGCAGATGTGTATCAGTGTTTATGCTGTATGTGATTTAGGGCTGAGTGATATGGACTAAAAAGAATATCTTGATATTTTTTCTTCCCAAAGGTATAAACAAAGAGGCACTTCAGAGTCAAAGCTACATGTCCCAAATGTCACACAGACACTTTTGTTAACATTCAGCTGTAGATGGAATGAGAAATTGTTCAAAAATAAACTTTTGGCATGTTTAAATAATAATGCTCCTCAAATAAATTAATGTTCATGTAAATGGGGAGTCTTCTTCACATCCAAAGGTTAATTATGAAGTTCCACAGGATTCTGTGCTATCCATCCATCCATTCTCTACTTATCCTGTTCAGGGTCCGGGGGGTGGGGGTGGGTGGAGCCTGTCCCAGCTGACATAGGGCGAGGGGCAAGGTACACCTGTACAGGTCGCAGGGCCAACACAGAAAGACAGACAACCATTCACACCTATGGGCAATTTAGAGTGACCAATTAACCTAACCCGATGTCATTCTTGCTGTGAGGCAGCAGTGCTAACCACCACACTGTGCTATAGTATAAACAAAGTAAATAAGGTGAATGAAAAGAAACAGTGCATTATGGGAACACCCCTCCCCCAGCAGCCTAGGCCTATAGCAGCATAACTAAGGGAGGGTTCAGGGTCACCTGATCCAGCCCTAACTATAAGCTTGATCATAAAGGAAAGTTTGAAGCCTAATCTTAAAAATAGAGAGTCTGTCTCCTGAATCCAAGCTGGGAGCTGGTTCCACAGAAGAGGGGCCTGAAAGCTGAAGGCTCTGCCTCCCATTCTACTCTTAAGTATCCTAGGAACCACAAGTAAGCCAGCAGTCTGAGAGAGAAGTGCTCTGTTGGGGTGATATGGTACTATGAGGTCTTTGGGATAAGATGGGGCCTGATTATTCAAGACCTTGTATGTGAGGAGAAGGATTTTAAATTATATTCTAGATTTAACAGGGAGCCAATGAAGAGAAGCCAATATGGGAGAAATCTGCTCTCTCTTTCTAGTCCCTGTCAGTACTCTAGCTGCAGCATTTTGGATCAGCTGAAGGCTTTTCAGGGAGCTTTTAGGACAGCCTGATAATAATGAATTACAATAGTCCAGCCTAGAAGTAATAAATGCATGAATTAGTTTTTCAGCATCACTCTGAGAAAGGATGTTTCTAATTTTAGAAATATTGCACAAATGCAAAAAAGCGGTCCTACATATTTGTTTAATATGTGCATTGAAGGACATATCCTGGTCAAAAATGACTCCAAGATTTCTCACAGTGTTACTGGAGGCCAAAGTAATGCCATCCAGAGTAAGTATCTGGTTAGACACCATGTTTCTAAGATTTGTGGGGCCGAGAACAAGAATTTCAAGAAGACTCCCCATTTACATGAACAAATTGGAGTCTATGAGATAAATATGATTCAAACCACTGCAGTGCAGTACCTTTAATACCTATAGCAAGCTCTAATCTCTGTAATAAAATGTTATGGTCAACAGTATCAAAAGCTGCACTGAGGTCCAACAGGACAAGCACAGAGATGAGTCCACTGTCAGAGGCTGTGAGAAGATTTGTAACCTTCACTAATGCTGTTTCTGTACTGTGATGAATTCTGAAACCTGTCTGAAACTCTTCAAATAAACCGTTCCTCTGCAGATGATCAGTTAGCTGTTTTACAACTACTCTTTCAAGAATCTTTGAGAGAAAAGGAAGGTTGGAGATTGGCCTATAATTAGCTAAGACAGCTGGGTCAAGTGATGGCTTTTTAAGCAGAGGTTTAATTACAGCCACCTTGAAGGTCTGTGGTACATAGCCAACTAATAAAGACTGATTGATCATTTTTAAGATTGAAGCATCAATAATTGGAAAGACTTCTTTGAACAGTCTAGTAGGAATGGGATCTAATAAACATGTTGCTGGTTTGGAGGAAGTAACTATTGAAGTTAACTCTGAAAGATCAACTGGAGCCAAAGAGTCTAAACAAATACCAGCAGTGCTGAAAGCAGCCGAACATGAAGAATAATCTTTGAGATGGTTATGAATAATTTATTCTCTAATGTCTAAAATTTATTTGTAAAGAAATCCATGAAGTCACTACTAGTTAAAGTGAAAGGAATACTCGGCTCTACAGAGCTCTGACTCTGATATAAAAATATTGAAAGTAAATACTGATGCCAACATGATAAAAAATACCCCACACTACAATAAAGCTTGACATCCAGGTGTGCACAGTAAACAGGATTCACAGGTAGAAGTAAAAGTCAGCAGCTACAGTGCTGTGTGTGTGTGTGTGTGTGTGTGTGTGTGTGTGTGTGTGTGTGTGTGTGTGTGTGCGTGCGTGCATGCGTGCGCACTGTGTTCCTGGTTTTTATTTGCATTTATTTTGTATTTATCCTTTTGACTGGCCATGCCCCGTCAAGTCCCGTCTGCGGGAGGTACAGTATATAGTAGGGATGGCACGATACTTTACATTTGGATAGCGATACAAATCCAATCATTAACAGTTGTTTTTAAATGCCTGGATACATTTTACATAAGTCAACAGTCTCAAAAGCAAAATCCAAGTCTTTTAGTTGTCCCACGTACAAGACTAAGCTTTTCAGGCAGTGGCACCAAAGCTCTGGATCTGTTTACCACTCCAGCTCCATTTAGCTGACTCTGTGGCATCTTTTAAAAAAGAGTTAAAAACTTTTCTGTTTAACCAGACTTTCTGTTGACTTTATTTTTATTCTTTTTCTTTTAATATGGTAATGTTATGTTTTTAACATGGTGTTTCATTTTTTAATTTTTTTTAAATATTGTGTTTTAATTATTGTTTGTGACTTTTTGTCTGTGAAAAGCTCTATATAAATAAACTTTACTTATTTACTTACACGAATCGCTCTATCACCTGAATCCTTTTGCTCCTATGTGAGAAGGTGATGCATTGGCTTCTGGTATGTTGCAAATTTCATTAGAGCTGCAACCACTTTTTTCATATTAACAGTTCATCTGCATATTTTAACTTCCGTACTGCAGTTTTTCCCTGTGTGAAACAAACAGGGTGGATGCAGCAGTAGGTGGCGGTAGCTCTAAGCTGGTTTGGTCAACCACAAACCCACAAGAAGAAGACGACCACGAAGAACTGTAATGCTGTGGTGGCCACATATATGCACATTTCACACCAGAATGCCCCAAGCTCTTATTGCGAAGAGAGAGACCGGAATAGATAGGGAAAAGGCGGGAGAGAGAGGCCTAGGATAAAAGGGCTTGACTCCTCCTTTTGCAGGAGTTATATTTGGAGTTGTAGTTTGTTGTGAGTTTACCTAATAAAGCTGAGACTACATACCTGCTCGTGTCTCCTTCCACCGACTCCTACATTGGTGACCCCGACTAAAGAACATGTCTGCTGACGACAGCTCAGCGGCCGCTGTTTCCTCACCAGCCGCCGCCGTTTCCTCACCAGCCGCCGCCGTTACTCCCGATATTTTTGCGGCCACGGTCAAGCTCCCGGAGTTCTGGCAGCACGATCCAGAGCCTTGGTTCCAGCATGTGGAGGCCCAGTTTCACCTCCGCGGGATCACCTCAGACGACACCAAGTATTACCATGTCGTCGCGGCGCTGGACTCTGCTTCTACCCGCCGGCTGATGGGACTGCTCCGGGACCCGCCGCCTGCTAACAAGTATGGAGCGCTGAAGGAGAACCTGCTGCGGATTTATCAGCTTTCAGACGAAGAGCGGGCTGATCGCCTGTTGTCCCTGAATGGCTTGGGAGATGGTAAACCCTCCGAGCTGATGGAGCACATGCTGGCTCTGCTCGGCCCGGGCGACGCTTCGTTTCTCTTTACGCATCTGTTCCTGCGCCAGCTCCCCCCTCCCGTGCGCACCGCGCTAGCCAGCTCCGCTCTGATACGGGCCAAGGATTACCGCGGGCTAGCTGAAGAGGCGGACAAGATTTTGCTGGCATCCAGGCATTCCGGTGTGCATGCACTTTTACCGAGTGCGGCTCTACAAGGGACGGAGGCTAGAGAAGCTGGTGCTGTGGCCGCCGTCGCAGAGCGCCGGAGGAAGGAGAGCGTGCTCTGCTTCTATCATCGCCGGTTCGGAGTGAAGGCGAAGCGCTGCATTCCGCCGTGTACCTTCCAGCACCAGGGAAACGAGAGGGCCGGTGCTCACTAGCAGCTGTGTGCGCTGGCAGCTCGGACAAGCTGCTCTTCATTGAGGACACTGCTTCGGGACGCCGTCTGCTTGTGGACTCGGGTGCTCAGCGTAGCATCATGCCGGCTTCAGCTGCGGACGCCTTGGGACAATGTCACGGACCCCTGCTGGACGCGGCGAACGGTACCCCCATTCGCACATATGGAATGAGGTTGGTGACTGTGTGTTTCAAGGGACGTCAGTTTAACTGGGACTTTGTGATGGCGTCTGTGTCAGTACCTATACTCGGCGCTGATTTCTTGTGTGCTTTCAGGTTGTTGGTCGATGTAGCTAATAGGTGCTTGATAGATGCTGTGTCTTTTGATACCTACCCCTGTACACTTGGTAGTCCTGGCCCCCTGCCCCTCGCTAACATGCTTGCCACAGGTGATGAGTACCAGCGTTTGCTTGCCGAGTTTCCCACCCTCACGGTTCCCACCTTCTCTGCAGCCGTAGCTAAACATGGGGTGGAGCATTACATTACCACTGTGGGTCCGCCGGTTTTTGCGCGTGCACGCCGTCTCGATGCCGCGAAGTTAGCGATAGCCAGGGAGGAGTTTGCAAACATGGAGCGCCTTGGTATTGTGCGCCGCTCAAACAGCCCGTGGGCGTCCCCGTTGCACATGGTCCCTAAAGCTGACGGTGGGTGGCGCCCTTGTGGGGATTTTAGGCGCCTTAATAATGCGACGACTAATGACAGGTACCCGGTTCCCCACATTCAAGATTTTTCGGTTCATCTTGCGGGGGCAACTATTTTTTCAAAGGTGGATTTGGTGAGGGGATACCATCAGGTTCCTGTCCATCCGCGTGATGTGCCCAAGACCGCGGTTATCACTCCTTTTGGCCTTTTCGAGTTTTTGCGAATGCCCTTCGGTCTGAAGGGCGCGGCACAGACGTTTCAGCGCCTCATGGACTCCGTTTTGCGTGGTATGCCATTTTTGTTCGTCTATCTGGATGACATACTGGTTGCCAGCCCTTCCGCCGCGGAGCATTCAGTGCACCTCCGCCAGTTGTTTGAGCGTCTCAGTGAGCACGGTTTGATTGTGAATCCAGCTAAATGCCAGTTCGGTCTGCCGGCCATAGAGTTTTTGGGACACCTCCTTTCGCCCCAAGGGGCGTTTCCCCTGCCCGCTAAGGTGGAGGCGGTTTCTGCTTTTCCGCGCCCTTCCTCAGTGAAGCCCCTGCAGGAGTTTTTGGGGATGGTGAACTTTTATAACCGTTTCATCCCCCGGGCTGCTCACCTCATGCACCCTCTGTACAATGCACTTAAGGGCAAGAAAGGCAACCAAGAGATAGAGTGGACACCTGAGCGGGTGCAGGCATTTGACAGTGCCAAAGCTGCTCTTGCCAACGCTGCCCTGCTGGCCCACCCGTCTCCTGAGGCGCCTGTTGCCCTTACTACCGATGCCTCCGATTTTGCAGTCGGGGCCGTGTGCGAACAATGGGTGGGTGGTGCTTGGCAGCCCCTCGCCTTTTTTAGCAGGAAGCTTCGGGATGCGGAGAGAAAGTACAGTACGTTTGACAGGGAGCTCCTTGCCCTTTTTCTCGCGACGCGTCATTTCCGGTTCCTGCTTGAGGGCCGTGACTTTACCGCTTTTGTAGACCACAAACCTCTCACATTTGCCATGGCAAAGGTTTCAGAACCATGGACTGCACGGCAGCAACGGCAGCTTTCTGCTATTTCAGAGTTTACCACTGACATTCAGCACGTCGCCGGCAAGTGTAATCGGGTGGCTGACTGTCTGTCCAGGGCGCAGGTTAGTTCTGTGCATTTGGGAGTGGACTACTCTGCCATGGCTGCCGACCAACTTACGGATACGGAGATTCAGGCTTTTAAGGCGGCCGAGTCCAGTTTGCGTTTGGAAGATGTCTCATTTCAGGATAGTGGCGTAACCCTACTTTGCGACGTCTCATTGGGCAGGCCTCGCCCCTTGGTTCCTGCTTGCTGGCGTCGGCGGGTTTTTGAGGCAGTTCATTCTCTTTCGCACCCAGGAGTTAAAGCCTCAGTTAAGTTGGTAGGGGCCAAGTTTGTGTGGCCCGGCCTCCGGAAAGAGGTCAGGGCGTGGGCTTCCTCATGTGTTGCTTGTCAGCGCGCCAAAGTGCAACGACACACCAAATCCCCTCTGGAGCACTTTCCCATACCACAGAGAAGGTTCGAACATGTCCATGTAGACCTGGTAGGTCCATTTCCCCCTTCCCGGGGTTTCACCCATCTCCTGACAATGGTGGACAGGACGACTCGGTGGCCTGAAGCAGTTCCTTTGGCGTCAACCACCTCAGCAGATGTTGCTCGTGCGTTCGTCTCCTCCTGGGTATCTCGGTTTGGCGTACCGCTTGACTTGACATCTGACAGGGGTCCTCAGTTCACGTCTGAGCTGTGGACTGCTGTGGCGGAGAACCTTGGCGTCAGACTCCATCGCACTACCGCGTACCACCCGCAGTCCAATGGCCTTTGCGAGAGGTTCCACCGTACCATGAAGGCTGCCTTACGGGCTGCGCTGGTGGACAGCAGCTGGGTTGACCGCCTTCCTTGGGTCCTGCTGGGCCTGCGTGCGACACCTAAGGAGGACCTGCAGTCTTCTTCAGCCGAGCTGGTCCTGGGCCAGCCTTTGAGGGTTCCAGGGGAATTCCTTCCTGGTGCATCTGCTTCGGGGGCCGACAAAAGGAGCGGGCCGGTTTTCCCGGGGAATGATAGGTTTTTGGCCCCAGTAGCGGCGCATCACTGCCTTCCACAGTCATATGTGCCAAAGGACCTGATGTCTGCCAAGTACATTTTTATCCGCCATGACGCGCACCGTTCTCCACTTCGACCTCCTTATGATGGTCCATTCCGTGTGCTAGAGGTGGGACCTAAGGATTTTTTGGTTGAGCTGGGAGGTAGTCAGGAGTGGGTTTTGGTGGATCGCCTTAAGCCTGCTCACATGTTTCCGGATGGTCCTATTGAGTTGGCCCAACCTCCGCGCCGCGGTCGTCCTCCCGTTTCTATGCTTCACTCGGAGGACCTGCCCCCAGCTGCTGTTTTTTCCCTTGCGAGGGGGCAGTCTCGCCGTAGTCGGGGCTATGCCCCTCCCTCGTTTTCACCACCTGTGGTCGCCAAGCACAGCCGTAGTGGCCGCCTTGTTAAACCCCCTAGGAGATACTCTTGATGTGGTATTTTATTTTTGCTATGTTGAGTTGAAAATGGTTGCTGTTTTTATTATTGTATTGTTTGCCATTCTGTGTGTTCAGGGGGGGCCTGTGTGGTGGCCACATATATGCACATTTCACACCAGAATGCCCCAAGCTCTTATTGCGAAGAGAGAGACCGGAATAGATAGGGAAAAGGCGGGAGAGAGAGGCCTAGGATAAAAGGGCTTGACTCCTCCTTTTGCAGGAGTTATATTTGGAGTTGTAGTTTGTTGTGAGTTTACCTAATAAAGCTGAGACTACATACCTGCTCGTGTCTCCTTCCACCGACTCCTACAATGCAGCTAATGTTAGCGAAACCCTATTTAATGGATCGGATTGTATTTTTTTATTCCTTTCCCGATATCTGATTCAGTAATTTAGGTCAGGATTGGACTGATACCGATAATGAATATTGGATCGGCGCATCCCTAAATAAAAGTAGTAAAAGTTTGGTAGTTCTAGGCCACTGTTGTGTTTTGGTTCATGTAAAGTTTTTAAACTTATTCGTGATGGTTTGTTTGTCCATAGGAATTTTGAGACGTTTGAGTCTAGTAACTTAAACCAAGCAACAGGACGTTTATTAGGGATCAGTGAAAACAGATAATTAATTTTTGGTAATGGTGGCAACTCTCCCCAGGAGTGATATAGGTAAACTATTCCAATGTGTATTCCTCTATTGTTTTAAAAGGGGGATATGATTTAAGTACCAAGTCTGAAAGCCTGGCTGAAAAATTTATCCCTAAATATCTAATATTTCCTGACTTTAGTGGAGTCCTGGAGGTGTTCTGAAAATTACAATTCAGAGGCAAAACTGTTGATTTACTCCAGTTAATAGAGTAATCTGATAAAGATGAGAACTTAAATATCAGTGTAATTGTCTTCAGAAGAGAAGCTTGTGAGTTCCCAAGGAAATGTAATACATCATCAGCATAAAGGCGTATCTTATGGTCTGTATTTTTTGTTTGAATTCCTTTAATATTTGCATTTTGTCTAATTGCTGCTCCCAGTGGTTCAATAACGATGACAAAAAGTGAGGGAGAGAGTGGGCAGCCCTGCCTGGTGCCCCTCTACAAGCTGAAGATTTGGGAAATAAGATCATTCGTCCTAACACGTGGATTTGGAGAGCTGTGTATTGTTCTTATCCAGTGAATGAAGGATGAACCAAATCCAAATTTGTGTAGAACTGCTAATAAAAATTTCCAGTTTACCTGATCGAATGCTTTCTCTGCATCTAAAGAGACAACTGTGGTCTCAAATTTGTTAGTGGAACAGTAATCTATTACATTTATTAGTTGGCATGTATTATTGGCTGCATGACAACACTTGATAAAACCTGTTTGGTCCAGATGTATTATAAGTGGATTAACATTTTCTAATCTTCTGGCGAGGACTTTACAAATTATTTTAAGGTCTACATTAATGAGAGAGATTGGCCTGTAGCTGGATGGGAGTGTGGGGTCTTTGCCTGGTTTAAGGAGCAGGCTGATGTTAGCAGAGTTTAAGGTTGGAGATAATGTGTGATCATTCTGAATCTGAGTTACCATTCTGAAAAAAATGGGCGCTCGCTCAGACCAAAATTCTTTATAAATCTCAGCTGGAAAACCATCTGGGCCTGGGGCCTTATTATTTGGGAGATGCTGTACTGCTTCATAAAATTCAGATGGTGAGCAAGGTGAATCCAGAGCCACAACCTGTTCATCATTTAGTTTAGGTAGATTTATATTATTAAGATATTCTTCAATTTCAGTATCAGATGGATTAATCTCTGATGAGTATAAGGCTTCATAAAAGTCTTTAAAAGAGTTATTTATTTGTTGAGGGTCATGAGTAATATTACCAGTTGAGTATTTAATAGAATAAATAGCTGTTTTTTCTTTATTTAGTTTTAACTGGTTGGCCAGGAATTTTCCAGATTTATTTCCATGTTTAAAGTTTTCCAAACGCAGTCTCTGCAACATGAATTGTGTCTTCTTATCAATTATTTCATTTAATTATTTAATTTAATTCCAGTTTCAGTTTCCTCAGGTTGTTAATTATATGTTCTTGTGGTGAAGCAGCATAGGCAGTTTCTAAAGATTTCATTTTTTGTTCTAATTCTAACACAAGTGTTGTTTCTTTATTTTTCTTATGCTAGCAGTAAGATATTATTTTACCCCTCGTTACTGCCTTTCCTGCTTCCCAAAGAACACATGGTGATATTCCTGGCAGATCATTATTTTCTAGATATATAGCCCACTCCTTTTTGAAATAATTAATGAAATCTTGTTCTCTAAGTAATGATGTATTAAATCTCCAGTTCGTGATTGGTGGTGTGACTCTTTTCTGTGTCAGACATAGACACCGGTGCATGATCAGTGATAGTGATAGGATGAATCTGAGTGTCTGTGATGTCCATCATTATGGAGCTGCTAACTAAAAAGTAATCTAAGCGGGAGTGAGAGTGATGTACTGGTGAGAAAAAGCCTAATCGCTCAGAGTGGGGTGATGTGAACGCCAAGCATCACAAAGACCAAAATCCTTCATGTACTGTTTAAACTTAACAATGATAACCTTCATCCATTAAAACATTGTACGGGGACTTATGCATGATGATGATATTAAATTGGCATTGGCTGTGAGCTTGCCTCGATCTCATGTATTGTTGTGTTGTGTTATTCCTGGTAACAGAATGCTTTTGGACAGAATTAGAGTTTGCAAAACACTGAAGTTTTCTACTATCAGACCACATTGTTGTGGCATTTGTTATGTTCAAGCTGTGTTTTTGAAGTGGACATGTTAAGTGCACTTTTTATTTGAATGAAGATATATATTATATGATAAAGTTCTTTTTTGTGCTTATTTGATTCCTATTCAAGACACTTTGATAAGAATGACTATATTGTTAATATAGGCTACAGAGTATCATTTTTAACATTTTTGGCTGGTGGTGTGCCTCGTGATTTTTTCAATGAAAAAAATGTTCCTTGGCTCAAAAAAGGTTGAAAAACACTGATCTGTGTCACGCTCCAGAGTGTTAAAGTTAGAGAGAGAAAAAGCCTACACTGATAAAAATGATTCTGGGGTGAAGTAAATCTAACATAACTGAATCTGTGAAATCAACAATAAAAAATCAAGTTAGTATCTTTACACAAATATACATAGTATTGAGGTCAAAAACATTTGTTCAAGATACAAGACATTGTAAGTTTTTTCAGAAAATAAATTGTTTAAGTACTGAGAGCCAATCTTTTTAAGTTCATCCACACAACAAAAAATAATCTTGTTTCTTTAATGCGTTTCATCTGCGTTGTTTATTTGGTATAGATCCTTTTCACATGATGTCACACAACTTCCGTTCGGCCTCGATGCTGGGGATCTTTACTTCCGGTGAGTGGAGTTTACGCAGTCTAATACATTTGCCACAAATACGGTATTAGGATATATTATGACATGCAGACAAGTTTTCACTGACAACACGTTCAAAACTGGACAAAGGCTACAAATTCTTCATTGAACATTATGGAGGTACGTGTTTTTGTCTTTTCTAGCTGTTAATTAATAGGATAGCATTAGTCAGTTTGTTAGCTAGCTAACATTACATGACCTTTCTGCTTTGCAAATAGAACGTCTTTAGGCTCTAATCTTGATCAGGTCCTTATAACATATCCAGGGCTGCAACCTGTCACCATAAATAAGCAATCGTTTGTTATTTGGCAGTTAAATGTGGTTTCCTGTTGCTGCCTGAGCGTCCTGCAGTTTTGGTTGCCTACAGACACCAATTATGCTAATAGATTAACAGTAAATAAATAAATATTCTCAAAAAACTATATATATATATATATATATATATATATATATATATATATATATATATATATATATATATATATATATATAGCAGCTATTTAAAGATGGTAATACATTTCTTTTTTTTTTTTTTTTTTTTTTTTAAACATTCATCAACAGCAGGTCGTTGACCACAGGGTCAAAGCAAAATGTTTTTTGTTTGTTTTTTTTCCCTTTCCCTTCCCCTTGTTCCCCCTACCCCTCCCCATCTATTCCCACCCTGCTGCAAACAATGAAACAACAAAATAAAACCATATAACAGGAGAGAAAAATAAATAAATAAATAAATTACAGCTGAAAGACCACGAGCATGAAAACCCAGGAAACAACACAAAAAACGTGAACAATTTACGAACAGGCGTCCACACAGGCATGGGTACACAAACCAAGTCAGGGCATGGACGTTTAAGACTGCACAGGTTGTCAATCACTGTCAAAAGCCGGAACCACAGGGAACCGTTGAGGCCACCAGGCTGGAGGGGCAGGCACACATGCAGCAGAACCAGCTCTTGCGTGAACTTCAGGCTCGAGGGAGGACATCCAGTCTCTCAAAATAAGATAATAGAGGGGCCCAAGTTTTATAAAATTTTTGGATCGAACCTCTAACACAGAACTTGATCTTTTCTAACTTAAGGAACAGGGTCAGATCTTTCAACCAAAGAGAAGCCCTGGGTGGGTGTTCTGATCTCCATGCTAATAGTATTCTTCTTCGGGCAAGGAGAGTTGAAAAAGCCAGTACATTTTTAAAGTCATGTGTTAAGATAAGATAAGATAGTGTTTATTTATCACATGCACAGTTATACACAGTACAATGCACAGTGAAATGTATTTTGTACCTGCAACCTTATATACACACACATATAAATAAGAAGAATAAAAATAAAAAAAAGTAATTCACACTATACACTATACTCTATATACTATACACTATACACACTTTTTAAATTATAATATTTACATTGTGCAATAATGGTCCAGTTAGGGCTCAGAGTTGAGCAGACGGATGGCTTGTGGGTAAAAACTCTTCTTCAACCTTTCAGTCTTAGTCCTCAGGCAGCGGTAACGCCGGCCTGATGGGAGCAGGGAGAAGAGAGAGTGTCCGGGGTGGCTGGGCTGTTTTAGGATCTTCATGGCCCTCAGCCTGCACTGCTTGGTGTAAATGTCCTGCAGGTTGGGGAGGGTGGTTCTGATGGTCCGTTCAGCTGAACGAACCACCCTTTTTAGGGCCATGAAGTCCTGCTTGGTGCAGTTTCCCATCCAGGTGGTGATGCTCCCACGCATGATGCTCTCAATGGTGCAGGTGTAAAAGTTCCTGAGCACCTTGAGTGGGAGCTTGAAGTCTCTCAGCCGCCTGAGGAGGTAGAGACGCTGTCTGGCCTTCTTCACAGTGATGTTTATGTGATGAGTCCAGGACAGGTCCTGTGAGATGGTCACTCCCAGGTATTTGAAAGTGTCCACTCTTTCCACCTCAGCACCACTGATGACAAGTGGATGGTAGTCCCTCTGCTGCTTCCTGCTGAAGTCTACGATCAGTTCCTTCGTTTTGCTGACGTTGAGCAGGAGGTGGTTCTCCTGGCACCAGTTCTCCAGGCGGGAGACCTCTCTCCTGTAAGCTGTCTCCTCATTGTGAGAGATTAGTCCCACAACAGCAGTGTCGTCAGCAAACTTGATGATGACGTTGGACTCTGACGTGGCCTCGCAGTCATGGGTGTACAGTGAGTACAGCAGAGGGCTGAGCACACAGCCTTGGGGGGATCCAGTGTTGAGGGTGAGGGAGGATGAGGTGAGGTGACCCACTCGTACCACCTGTGGTCTGCTGGTCAGGAAGCTGTGAACCCACCTGCACAGGGAGGGGCCCAGGCCCAGGTCCAGCAGCTTAGAGACCAGCCTGGAGGGAACTATGGTGTTGAATGCTGAGCTGTAATCTACAAACAGCACTCTCACATAGTTCCCCTTACCAGTGTCTATGTGTGAAAGGGTCTTGTGGAGGAGGAAGGATATGGCGTCATCTGTGGATCTGTCTGGCCGGTATGCAAACTGTAGTGGGTCGAGGGTGGTGGGCAGTGAGGAGGTGATGAATGTCTTGATGAGTCTCTCAAAACACTTCATCACCACAGAGGTGAGTGCTATGGGCCTGAAGTCATTGGGGCTGCTGGGGTGTGGTTTCTTTGGGACAGGGACTATGATGGACTTTTTAAAGCAGGTGGGAATCACACACAGTTTCAGTGAGAGGTTGAATATCACTGTAAACACAGGTGCCAGCTGGTCAGCGCAGGTCTTAAGGACACGTCCACTAATACCGTCTGGTCCAGCCGCTTTCCTGGTGTTTACATGTCTAAACGCCCTCCTCACGTCGCGCTCCGTCACAGTGAGTGTCTCCGCCCCTCCGGCCGGGAGCGCAGTGGGCTGTCGGCTTCCCGACTCAAAGCGCGCAAAGAAGATGTTGAGTTCATCAGCCAGAGAAGCGTCGGCACTCACCGGGTGTGTGTGTGGTGCTTTGTAGTCCGTGATGGTGCGTAGTCCCTGCCACAGTCCCCTGGGGTCAGACTGTTGTAGTTGCTGTTCCAGTCTGCGGCCGTAGCGATGTTTAGCCTCTTTCACCGCTCTGCGGACGTTGTATGATGCAACCTTGTAGTCCTCCATGTTCCCAGAGGCGAGGCCGGAGTTGTAGGCAACGGTGCGGGACCTCAGGGCGTCGCGGACAGATTTATCCACCTACGGCTTCTGGTTGGGAAAAGTCCTGATGGTCCTCCTAAGTGAAGTGTCTTCAACAACTTTCCCAATAAATCCCACAACAGTTTCCGTAAACTCCTCGATGTCTCCGCCCGCGCTGCTGCGAAACATGTCCCAGTCGGTTGAATCCAACGCACCCTGCAGAGCGGCCTCTGTTTGATCAGACCACCGTGTCACTTCTCTCACAGCAGGGGGTTCCTGCCTGAGCCGTTGTTTGTATTTCGGCATGAGAAGTACAGAGGTGTGGTCAGACTTCCCAAAAGGCGGAAGAGGCTTTGCTTTGTAGCCATCTTTGAATGGAGAATAGCAGTGGTCTAGGGTCCTCTCTCCTCTGGTGGGGCAGTCGATGTGTTGAATCAATTCCGGTATCAGCTTTTTCAAGTTTGCACTGTTAAAGTCCCCGGCTACGATGAGAGCCGCATCACGCTGGTTAGCCTGATAGGTGGAAATCGCCTCATGTAGCTCGGATAGTGCAGTGTTTGTGTCCGCCTGAGGTGGAATATAGACGGCGCTGAAGATGACCGAAGTGAACTCGCGGGGCAGGTAGTGGGGGCGGCATTTCAGGGTTAGGAGCTCCAGGTTAGGTGAACATGATTGTTTCAGAAGGACAACATTCCTACTGTCACACCAGTTGTTATTAATCATTAGGCACACACCTCCTCCTCTTGATTTTCCAGACTCACTCGTTCTGTCCGTGCGATGAACACTGAAGAACTCCGACGGCTGTACGGCGTGGTCCGGTATGAGGGGAGTCAGCCATGTCTCCGTGAGACAGATGATGTTGCAGTCCCTTATGTCCCTCTGAAACTGTATCCTGGCCCTGAGTTCGTCCAGCTTGTTATCCAGTGACTGGACATTAGCCAACAGGATGCTCGGCAGTGGCGTTTGGTGCGCTCTGCGCCTCAGCCTCTCTCTTACGCCGGCTCTTTTCCCTCGGGGCCTTGTCCGTGACCTGGTCCGTCCTTTGTTTGAGCTGGCCCACTGGAAACGCAGTATCTCCCGAGGCCAAGTCGGGTCGGGAGAAAAGGTGTCAGAATACAGCCAGAGTGCTGTATTCTGATATTAAAAAGAGTCTGTCTGTCATACGTGATATGACACAGAGCAGGCGGAATTATAAAGTCCAAAATTAGAGCTAAACCTAATATATACAAACAAAGCGTAGGAGCAGGTACGACGGCTGCTGACCTCACCAGCGCCATCTTGTCTGAGGCGCTAATGATGTTAATGATGTGCCCTCCCCTGGGACTCCAAATATTGCCAATTCGGCGCTGGGTTGGATACCTATTTCGAAAGCCCCAGATACCATACCATACCATCTTTATTTATAAAGCACTTTAAAACAACCACAGCTGACACAAAGTGCTGTACATTAAAACACAAATAAATAACAATTTAATAACTCTTTCAGGTTAAAAAAAAAAAAAAAAAAAAAAAAACAGTTTAAAACTAGATCCCGCTGGAGTTAAAAGCCAAGGAAAAAAGATGGGTTTTAAGACGAACTTTAAAAGTGGACAGTGAAGGGGCCGCTCTAACCTGCAAAGGCAAGTCATTCCATAACTTAGGACCAACAACAGAGAAAGCCCTGTCCCCTCTGAGCTTCCTTCTTGATCTTGGTACCTCCAAGAGCAGCTGGTCTGCTGACCTGAGAGACCGGCAAGGTATGTACGGGTGAAGAAGCTCAGAGAGGTAAGGCGGGGCAAGATTGTGCAAAGATTTAAAAACAAACATAAGAATCTTAAAATGAATCCTAAAATGTACAGGCAACCAGTGAAGTGAGGCCAGGACAGAGGTCATGTGCTCTCTCTTTTGAGTTCCCATCAAAAGTCGTGCAGCAGCATTTTGAACCAGCTGCAGACGTGAGAGTAGCGACTGACTGACTCCAAAATAAAGTGAATTACAGTAATCCAGTCGAGATAAAATAAAAGCATGGATCACTGTTTCAAAATGCTGCCTAGATAGAAATGCTTTTACTGATACCAATTGCTTCAAATGATAAAAACTGGACTTAACCACAGCTCTGATTTGGCTGTCCAATTTAAAATCACTGTCCACCTTAAAACCAAGATCAGTAATAATGGGTTTAAAATATACCTCCAAGGGTCCCAGGTCAACAGAGGAGGACTCACAGGAGCCACTGGGTCCAAACACCATTACCTCTGTTTTCTTTTCATTAAAATTTAAAAAGTTCAAGGCCAACCAAGCTTTAATATCACCTAGACATGCCAGGAGATGTTTTATGGAATGGATATCCTTCTTCTTCAAGGGCAAATAAATTTGGCAATCGTCAGCATAACAATGAAATGAGATTCCATGTTTTCTGAGGATAGAACCCAGAGGCAGTAAATACAGTGAGAAAAGCAGTGGGCCCAGAATTGAGCCCTGCGGTACACCACATGGCAGAGAAGCAGCAGATGATTCAGCATCAAGAATGCTCACAGAAAAAGTTCTCTCTGCCAGGTAAGAACTGAACCATTTAAGAACAGTGCCACCAATGCCTACTAAGTGGTGTAAACGAGATATTAAAATGCTGTGATCTACTGTATCAAAGGCAGCAGTTAGGTCAAGTAAAACCAGAACAACATGGTTCCCAGAATCACATGCAAGAAGGATGTCGTTAAAAACCCTTAATAAAGCAGATTCTGTGCTATGAAGGGTTTTAAAACCTGACTGAAAAACCTCCAGGGTGCTATTCTCATCTAAAAACTGTTTCAGCTGACAGTACACAATTTTTTCTAAAACCTTAGAAAGAAAAGGCAGCTTGGAAATAGGCCGATAATTAGCCAGCACAGCAGGATCAAGACCAGGTTTCTTAAGCAGTGGCTGGACTATTGCATGTTTAAAAATAGCAGGGACCACACCTGAGGACAGACTGCTATTTATAATGGTAAGAACAGGCTGCCCTATACTAGATAAAATTTCTTTAAAAAATCGTGGAGGGACAGGATCATGGGGGGAACCTGATGGCTTAATATGGCCGACCACATCCTCTAAAAGTGAGAGAGTCACAGACTCAAACTGAGTGTAAACAGCAGAGCAAGGGACTGAAACAGAGGGGTCAGAACCAGGAGCTGTGATAAGAGCCCTGGTACTAGCAACCTTTTCAATAAAAAAACGCAGAAAATTATTGCACGTATCAGGAGAAGCTTCCAAACAGGCATTCTGTGGAGCATTAAGCACAGAGTTAATAGTGTTAAACAAAAGACGTGGGTTATGGCTGTTGGAGGAAATAATTTTTGCAAAGTATTCCCTTTTTGCCTCTTTAACCGTGATAGGTGACAGCTTCTGGTCTACAATCTTTCAGATCCTATCTGAAAGATTGTAGACCAGAAGCTGCGCAGTTTATTACAGGACCAGAACATGTGAGTTAGATTTGCCGGGGCTATATGGCAACGAGCACAGGTTTCACTGACTGTAGGATAAATCCTTGCGAGTCTGGCCCTGCTGTAATGAATCCTATGGAGGACCTTGAACTGAATTAGTCCAAGTCGAGCGCATGATGTTGACCCATTTACTCTACGTAATGCGTGGTTCCAGGTCTCATCAGAGATGTGTATCCCAAGTTCTTCTGACCATTCTTCTCTGATCACATTGAGCTTTACTGCATTGAGTGATGAGATGCTATTATAGATTTTGGAGATGAGACCTTTACAATGTGTAGGGGTTTGTAAAATTATGTCGATTCCTCCCTTTGGGGGTAAGCTGGGAAAGCAAGGACTGATATTGCGAACAAAGTCTCGAATCTGGAGATATCGAAATAGGGAGGAGCGTTGTAAACTAAATTTAGAGGAGATAGCATCAAAAGTAGCAAAAGTACCCTCTATATAAAGGTCACTAAATTTACTTAAGCCTGCTTTCTGCCATTGGGCAAAGACAGAGTCTAACATGGATGGCAGGAAAACATGGTTATCACATATGGGACTATAGACAGAGAAGTTTGTCATGTTGAAGTGTTGTCTAAATTGTGACCATATTTTTAGGGTGGAGATTACAACTGGGCATGAAGAATGTTGCTTAGGGGAGAGAGGGAGCTTTGAGGTAACTAATGCAGGGAATGATGATGGCTTACATGCATTCAGTTCTAATTGGCACCAATCAGCATCTGGTTGTTGGAACAAACAGACTACCTTTTGTAGGTTTGCTGCCCAGTAGTAATACAACAAATTAGGTAGAGCCATGCCCCCCTCTTCCTTTTGTCTCTGAAGGAAACGCCTACTGATTCTGGGGTGTTTATTACTCCATATGGTAATACATTTCTAAGACAAACATAAGAGTGAATAGTATGCATTGCTTTTCATATATGCCCTGTATATTATCTTTGCCAATTTATAATAAAATTTTACTATTAAAATTTGCAGCAGCTTAAACTAACTATTAAAAGAGTTACAAACATGTACAGAGAGGTGATTAGTGTGACTGTCCTAGTTTGCAAGGTCTCATGACATAATGAAATCTATGTTGAAATTGACATATCTCACTTTGCAGGTCCTCTGCCAGATCCTCACATCATGGCCAGCAGGGAGAAGCTGACAGACACACGTCCACAAGCAGGGATATACAAGCTGCTGCATGGACTTGAAGGGATGAGGAGCTGATCCTCTCAATGAGACAGAGACTTGATCATTTCTATCATGTCATCTGCATGGATGTCTTCTTAAGTTGTAAACCCTGAGGAATTTAGTTTAATGTTGTAGTGCAATTGATATGCCTTTTGTAAATACATTTTCTTTGCCAATGCAACATGGACTTAAATTGCGTATGTACTTCACACAAACACATATATATTTTTTTTCAACAATCATTGCTCCATGTACAGTGTTTAATAGAATTATTAAATGTTTGCAAGAAACTGCCACAAATTATGTTGTATTTTATGTTTCCTCTGTTCTACCCGTGGAAACCACTTTAATCTCAGTGCTTTTATTTAGCTTGTATTTTGTATAATATCTTGAGCTAGCTGTTTGATTCATGGAGCTCATGTTGAAGCCAGGGAGCAGAACTGAACACATGAGTCAACAGTTCTTTACTCTGTTGCCTGTTTTACTTGTCAGCTGTTTCTAGAAGATTCAAATGATTCGTTCTCCTTTGATAGGAGAAAGTTTGGGAAAAAGCATCTTTTTTTTTATACGTGCTGTTTTGATTTGCTGTAGTATGTGTTTCTAATCTGATACAGAAAAAGATCCTGATGGCTTCAAAATAAAACAAGTGGCACAAAAAAGTGATGATTTCTGACACGAGAAATGCTTTTTTCCCCCAATATCACTCCTTTGTTTATGAAGTTTTTGTCATTATCAGGCTAGCAATTCAGATAAGATTGAATACATGTTCAATAGGAAATGCTACTTTAAAATAACTCTTATTTTATGTCAGGGACAGTAAAATAGTGAAAAGAATCGGTATTTGTGCTTAATCTGTAATAAATTCAAAAATTTCACTTTCAGAAATAATTCTAGATATCTAAAAATATATATATACAAATGCAAACAGGGTGGCTGTAGCTCAGGTGGCTGAGCAGGTCACCTACTGATCAGAAGGTCAGCGGTTTGATTCCCGACTCCTCCGGGCTGCATGTCAAAGAATCTATTGGCAAGATACTGAACCCCGAGTTGCTCTCTGACACAAGCATTGGAATATGAATGTGTTTGAATGCTAAACAATAAAAGCACTTAGAAGTGAATGGGTAAATGTGAACGTGTTGTATGAGTGCTCACACAGAGTAGAAAAGCACTATATAAGAAGCAGTCCATTTACCAAATAGTTATGCTTTACACGTACCTGCAAAAATCAAGTTAATTCTACTTAAGAAAAATCATGAAATACATTTAACAAAATGAAGTAATTTATACAAATTTTTTGTTTAAACTACATAATGAAGTTGCTTTTACTTGCAAATTTCATTTACTACATTGAAAAAGTTGTGATTTATTCAAAGTTTAGTTTTGCTTAATCTACTTAACAAAATTAAGTTCACTTTACTTGGATTTTATATTTCATGTAAAGAAATAAGTAAGTACTTTGAACACAGAAAAGTCTTGCTTGATCAACATAAATAAATTATGCAAATAGTTGCCTTAATTTTATTATGTAGATAGGGCAGGATATTTTTATCAGTGTGGAAATTCTCAGTTACCTCTGAAAGTGTCTAACAGTCAGTGATGGGCCGCCATGTTGGAAACTGCTGAGATTCTATACAATCTGCACCAGTAGTAAAATTAAAGCACATAAACTCATTTGATGAACCAATGTTTTTTTATTTGTTTTTTATTAATGGATTTATTGTGTTTCAAACATGAAAATTACATGTACGAATCTCCTGTACTTGAATTGAGGGTTTGCTGGAAAAATCTTTATAAGCACAATTTTCTACCCACTTCTGTGTACTTGGAGGGGCTGAAACGTTTAAAAAATCATAGTATGAAGTAAAATGTTGACATGTGATTAAAAACCAACATCCAACCATTTCATAACTGCAAGACTCAAGTTCTTTAGACAAGGGCAATAATATGCTCAGTATTATTTGATGTGTAGATCTGTCACTTCAGTAACGTATATGAACAAAGAGTTATGCACCTTTAGAAACATGAGGCTTTTTCAGTAAAACAATATTATGCTGCCTGTGTCTTCTGCATACACCAGAAACTGAACATGCAGCAGGAATTACAGCTGCATGGCTTTAGTTAGCCAGGTCATTGAAATGAAAGAATAAATAAAACGGATAAATATGAAATAAATGGCTTCAGTTTGCTATAAAATGAGTAGCTGTGTGCGTGTTGATGGCTGTGGGACCTGATTCCCTTCCAGTGCTGCATGTGTGTCAGTGTGGTGGTGCACAGCCGTGTGCTTTAACTGAGAACATCAAACAGACACACATAAATTATATACTTAAAAAAACTAAAACATATCAGGAAATTACATGTTTCTGCTGTCACCGATCATTAAAATGCTCTCATATCTCAGTAAGAACAAAAAACAAAACAATCCACATTGAGCACCAACGTCCGTCTGCAGGTTTGCGTTCATGTCCAAAGCTGCAGTTCCTCTAATGTCCACTTGAGGCACACAGTCACATGTTAAATTGTCCTTCAGAAATAAACTAATTATTATTGTTGGAACAGTTTTTGCAAGTCATGTTTATTTCTAAAGCACATTTAAAAACATCAGATGACCAAAGTGCTGTACATTTAAAATAAATAAAATAACATAAAACATAAGATAAGAAGACAGTTAAGACAGGAAACATAAAATAATAAAACATAAGTAAAAGAAAACGGCATCAATAATGTATCCAGGACTAAAGACTCATTTTGATTTAAAAGCCAAAGAATAAAAACGGGTTTTAAAAGTATCAGCTGTTGGAGAGGTCCGGATATGAAGGGGCAATTTGTTTCAGAGATTCAGAGCAACAACTGCAGGATTAGACGCAGTCACACTGGTGTCACTGAAATGTGAGACAAAAACACTTACAGCCTTCAGTATTGAGCACACAGTGGTGGTACTGCAGAGACCACTCCTGGGCAGAGATGGGAACCATGCGGTTGCTGCTGTTCAGTATTCGTGAGGAACCTAATCATGTCAAATATGATCCAGAACAGAGAAGACCTGGCAAACTTGTAGAACCTCCTCTTTCACCTCCTTTGTTTCACATTTCCAAGCCTTTGGAGTCCTAAAGAAGAGAAACACAACAATGGTTACTGTACTGTTTGTACAAACACAGCATCAGAGCCACCTTTAGTCTGCATTTGAGCCAAGAGCAAAGAAACAATAAGACTAACGATTAAATACTTTGAAACATCTGAGACAGACCACATCGACTTATGTTTGACTTTTTAAGCTCAAGGAAAAACAGCACAAACAGAACCACCTTAATCCTGCAGAGGAGCTGCTTCTGCTTCTGCTTCTTCTGCTTCTGCTTCTTCTTCTTCTTCTGCTTCTTCTTCTTCTTCTTCTGCTTCTTCTTCTTCATTATTTTCTTGTTGTTCTAAAGTTCAGGTAAAAAAAACAGAAGATATTTAATAATCCTCAATTAGCATTGCTTTCTGTACCCTGGGTGTTCTGAAGCTGTAGAGAAACAAAACATCAGGGTTCCCACTGGTCTGTGAAATCTAATGTTCAATTTTTTTTTTACTTCAAAACAAGTATTTTCCTATTTTTTTAAGTGGCTGTGATTTAAAAAGAAAAGTCCAAAGTTTTTAAATGAAAGCTTCTCAGCTTCTCATTTCTTTGGTGGGCTGTCAGCCAGCCTGCAGCTCACAGGGTCTAGATGGTAGACTTCACACCTGTACACCTCCCTGCACTGCTACCTGCTGTCCAACCACACCATCCTCTTCTTTGGTGTTAGTGGGGAGGAGGCCAGATGTGACAGACCAACTCTGGGAGTGTCTGAGACCCTCTGAGACATGCTGAATGTTGCAGCTTTCTTATTGTGCATGCTCTCCATTCCAGCCTTTCACTGTTGTGTAATTGTGACACAGTTACTGTGTACTTGGTAAAATAAAGAGTTCACAGTGAGAAACGACCTTTATTGTTGTTTCGGAGGTTTGGATTCTCTTGCAGCAGGTTTGTGAGCATGTATGAGCAGCTCTGTGGATCTACTGTAGAACGATGATGGGTATGATCGATAAACACGGACCTCCTTCACGGTAAACTGAAACTCGCTGGACATCTGACCCAGTCATCAAACTCGGACTTTAATGACAAACCAGAGCAGAAGCTGACGACTTGTGAACAGTCACCGCGACCTTAAATATATAACTCGTCCTCACACATTCACAGCTTATTTCCATCAGATCCAAATAATTTGTTGAGGCTGAGCTGCCTCGATCGGCCTCTCTGCCTCAGTGAGTTATGGTATTTGACAAAAGATGGCTGTGACTCGACTAATTTATCTAAGAAGGACACAGAAATCTGAAGATTTGCTGCAGGTGCTGCTCCTTGAAGCACAATACCCCACCCCTCCACCTGCAGCCCAGCCACAAACCACACCCACTGCCATTGCTCCCTAACAGGTTAATTTAAGCTGCCTGACTCTGAATTGCTGTGGATGTAAGAGTCTCTGTCTCAGCCCTGTGATAGTGGCCTGTCCAGGGTTTACTCTGCCTCTCCCTAAGCTCGTGTGATTTGGCTGCTGGTGACCCTGAAGAAGACCACCAGAAAGATGTCAAACCATAAACTTCAGCCTCTGTAAGTCATAGCTCATAGTTAGATTACAAAGGACTTTAAAACATCTGAATTTGGTTTATCAGTGCTAGCACCACCTCTCTCCCCAAGATTTTGGAGTGGAACTTCATTTTCATCTTCATTTCCATCTGGGGGTCCTGAAGCAAAAGCAGAGAATAAAAAAGGTTTATCACTAACTCATAGTTCATCACCACATGTAAAGGTTTGTATAACTCAGGCAGACACGATACCGTCATTGTGTCGGTTTTCATTTCCACTTCTGCAAACTAAACAAGAGGAAACAAAAAAGGCTGAAAAAACTGTTTTCCAAAGAAAACTGGAGACATAAACGATTTACACACGAGATTCAAAGACATCCTAATTATCAAATACCACGCTCTCATAACACAACAGCAATGAATATGTTGAGTTTTTTAAGCTTGAGTTAGAGATCATCCAGACTTTCTCAGAGGAAACAGTTTTGTAAAGATGTAAGGTCAACTCAGGAGGAGTGTTGAACTGTCTCCTCATCACTAATTAGATTCTTCACGTTAGTCTCGTCCTGTATAACCTCTCACACTCTTTTCTGGACTTTTCCTTCTGCATGCTGAAACTAACCATGGCCTCCAGTAAAGCTCTGAGAGGGTCACAGGTTTACTGTGAGCCACATGTCCGTCTGAGAGCTGCAAACAGGTGAAAATTCAATAATAAGAGGACGCTGACCAAACCCTGACCCTAGATGGATCACTACACATCCAACACTGCAGACTGAAGCCCAGTGATGCCCTCTGAGCAGCAGAGCACTACTCACAACAGCGTCTCGGAGAAACTGACAAATTTGTGAATAATCTAAAACACAAAAGCAAAGTTTTAGAGAACACAATAAAGGAAAAGTAAGCAACACAAACACTGAACCAGTAGTAGACTCTGATCACTCACTGAGCTCTGAAACCGGCAGACTGCAGACACCTGAGTCCAGCCTGGCTGATATTAGCTGTTAGCTCATTTATCTGTATTAGCATTTATAACAGTGAATAAATGATGATTGTAATAAGAACTCATAAAGAGCTGCAGCTGAATACTGTTAGGGAAGTCTTTTTCTGTTTCATGTGCTTGAAGGAAGAAAAATATTGGCTAATCTCCAAATATCTGTACGGGTCTAATCAGCCGGGTTCTACATGAAAAACATGAAATTCAGAAATGGACAGCAGCACTTGGTCCACTGCCACACCATGTATACTTCTTTACCTGAAACAAAGGTGTGTGAAACTTCTGCCTCTCAGGAGATGAAGTATATTTGTGGTTAGCTTTTTGGGGGTTTGTTCTGCCACATTGTTACAGGCAGAAGGTCCATCCATAATCATAATCAGTGAATTTACACTTCGGTTGGCTTCATTTCTAATTTACTGTCTTTGTTCAGCAGATGTTAACCTCGGCTGTGACTCAATACTGACTCAGGACAGGACTTCCACATACACACTGCTCATATCACATATTAATCATATTGTGTTGCATCAGCAGTATGAGAAAATGAGAGCCATCACTTACATTTACAGATCACACAAAGAAGGATGCTGGCAATCAACACAATGATGGCAACAATACCTATGATGAGACCTTTAAAAATAATAGAAAGAGGTGTAGTGTTAGTTTTAAAGAAGACTGAGTCTTCTATAAATCTGAAATTTACTGCTGAAAATGAACAAAGTTAATAAAGAAACATTCAGATTGCAGCTCTCAGCGTTTCCTACATCTGTTACTGTCAGTGAGCCTGGATCAGTACATAAACTGGTATAAGAACAGGTCTGATATGAAGATTGTATTATTCAGTACAAAAATGAATATTCTTAAAATCAATAATTAATAACAATAAACTAAAAGTTTCTGCAAAATGTCTAATGTGCCACATGGTTCCACTCTGTGACCTGAACCTCTGACTACAGATTACCTGTGAGACGCTGTGATATACCTGTAGACGAAGTCTCAGCAGGTGTGACGTCCTTAGGTGCCTCCTGAGTTTCACCTGAAGTCGGATTGAAAATTCTGCATGTGATCCTTTTTAATCCGCTGATGTTGGCTGTGCTGAAGAGGTTGAAGGTTCCATTTTCTGTACTGCTAACTGCCCTTACTTCCTGTGGTTCCAGCGTGGTTTCCTGTCCCTCACTGTCTGTGGAGACCCATGTGACTTCAGGTTTCGGATAACCCCCCTTCGTGCTGCAGGTTGCTGAGGTCTGGTTTAGCTCGATGTTTGGTTTCTGGAAAGGAGCTGGAAGTAAGTCAAAATTAGTTTAGTAGGATTTTTAGACTGTGATGAAATTAGTCATAATTGAGAGCTTGAAAAAAAAGCAGCTGGACTTCTTTAGTTTTTTCAAGTCTTCTTCAGTTCTTGAACAACTGGCAGAGTCCCAAGTAATGAACCCCCAGTGGGGCTGAGGGTCATTTTGTTTCTAGAGCCTGGTTCATGTGATGACTCCAGCATGTCCTGCAGTCCACACAACAATATAATTTGTTCCCAAATGAGCGGCCATACATGTGGCTTCACGTGTCATGGCAGCGTGTCATGTGGCTGCAGCTCAGGACGTAGAGCAGGTCACCAACTAATCGACACAATGGTACTCTGCTGCGTACTGTAAATGTTGCATATAAAGCTCTGAGTGCTGATGTGAAGCAGAAATGTGTTTATATAAAAATCAGATTATTTTGTTAATGTTTAATTTTTTCCTGTTGCTTCTAATACTAATATTTATATTTCTTTGGAATTTGCTGTTGAAAACCAAAGTCACCATTCACCCACCCTTTCATGTACAACTGCTTGAGGTCTCTTAAAATTAAAATTGAATTGTATTGAATTGAATATCTCAAAGATCAAGTCAAGATCACACAGGCTCAAAAGGCTTAAAAACTGAAAGGCCAGCCTGCAGCTCACAAAACATCGAACCATCCAATCCAACACATCACAGTTCAGAGGGCAGCGACTCTCAGCCTGTCACAGGAAAGACTGAGAAAAAGACACTTCATGTTTTAAATTTCTGCTAAATTTGATTTGAACATAAACGTAATGCAGCAAGGCTTCAACACATCCAGACATAATTGGCTCAGCCCCCCCCACATCACCCTGAGACCACGTCTAGCATCAGACATGTGTCTGATTTCTGTCCAGAAAATTTATGAGCTGAATTGATGACAAAGGGCAGAGTCCGCAGAGTCCAACAGCTTCTAAGAGCCGTTCTGATTTACTGCTGGCAAAGCAGACCAAGATTTATTAGATTTATTAGCTTTTAGTTGTTGTGTTTTTTTAGTACATACCTTTATTTTACAAGTACTTACACTATTCTTTCTAGAGTGGTGCAAAGCAACCCACGCAAACTGGAGAGCTGGGACTTGAATATACTAATCTAATACTTTACTTCAGCTGATTGTGCTAAAGAATAACACTTAATGTAAAAAACCACATACAAGCGATTTTCCAGGTGCACCTGGTGTCGACTGAACTGCCCCTTTAAATGTAAGAGATCTGAACCCAGCTAATGGTATCAAAGCTCACATGTGACATACAGTGTGTTCAAGTTTAGGTGAACATGTTACTTTTAAGTGAAAAGTTTTTAATTTGCAGAGTAATAAACAGAGTTTACAGACCTGCCACGTACAGAGTCTTCTGGCAGAGACTTTTTTGGAGTCGCCTTGCATTAAAAAAACTTCAAGGGAGGTGCGATCGTGGCCCAGCGTCAGGTTTTTAATGATGAGAGAGAAATTTCCTTTGTCCAACTGATTAAGAAAGATTTCAGTCCTGTTCTTAAATGGCTTGCTTTGATAAAGAAAATCTTCTGTTCCCTTCACATAAGCATGTGCAACAACAGAGTCATTGCTGCTGTCTGTGCCCTGCCAGTAGATGTAGGTTTTCTCAGGAACAAACTCCTCAGTGAGTCTGTGCTTGCACGGCCAAAGGACCGACTCTCCAATGGATCCATTGGTGCTTTCTGATGAAACCAGCAGCAGCAAAAGTGCATTAAGAACTGCGAGGAAGACAGAAGAAAAAAAATGTAATCCACATGACGAAACTCAGCTGAGTCATCAAAAACAGACAGGTCAAAGGTCAGAGGAAACAAAATGATTCCAAACTGTCCCAATTAGGCCAAAGCAGAGTGTAGAAGCTGTTTGATGTTCACTGTTAACATGATGAAAGTAACCAAGGACAGTTACTCAAGTACTATAATAACTACTGTATATAAGCGTATATTCCTTTTGCAGTATTATTTTTAAGCATTACACAGTTTTAATCTTTTGTTGTTTGTTCCAAATGTTTCAAAACATGTTGCAGGAAATCAAATCGAAGTAACAGATACTTCTTAAAATTTCTGAAATCAATGATTCTGTTCTGATCACTATTACAAACCATAATCCGTTACTTAATTACATTATCAATAAAACTACCCATTATACAAATGATGCTATTCTGAAAAAGAACATTTTAGGATAACGAGAACTGTCAATCATCGTCTTTAAAGCTCTTAATGTGGGTCTTAATTGCAGTTTTAATGATTAATGAAAATAAACTGTTAGTTGCAAATAAAAGAACATTATTTAAGCCTTATTAAAATGCAGGAAGGATTAATCAAACACACGGGCACAAAAACTAAAATCAGATGAGTGATGATCACACTTACAGATGAAGACGAGGAGCAGAAACGGTTCCATCACCGTCTGCAAGAAGAACAAAAAGTGAGCCCCAGACCCCCCCACAAAGACATAAATTTTAAGACATTCAATAATTTAAAAAATTAAAATAAATGAACAATAACAGTGTTAAAGGTGACATGATGGCTGCATGTGTTGGTGTATGTGTGCGCAAACTGGAGAGTTATTAAGATTGAGGGGACAGATGTGACAGGAGCACTCAGCTGCTTGTCAGCAGTGCTCATCCAGCCCACCCCCACCCCCACGCACTGTAACAGCCATGTCCAGCCATCTACCCTCCTCCCCCCACTGCTGCTCAGACACCTCACCCCCAGACCATCAACACAGATAATGTAGATTCCCTGGAACACCCATCATCACTCCACCCTTGCCACCTCTGAAGCACATCTTTAACCTGAGACTGCACCTGGGGAGGGTCCCTTCACTTTGGAAAGCATCATGCCTGGTTCCTGTGCCAAAGAAAGTGTGCCCCAGCTTACTTAATGACTTTAGGCCGATTGCTCTAACATCACATATCACACAGATCGTGGAACTTCACCTCTTACATCTACTCAGACCCCAGGTTAAACATGCACTGGACCCCCTGCAGTTTGCCTGTCAGGAGAAGGTGGGTGTGGAGGATGCCATCCTCTACCTTCTCCACCGGACCTATTCTTTCCTTGACAAGGGGAGTGGCACTGTGAGGACTTTGTTTTTTGATTTCTTGAGTGCCTTCAATACCATACAATACCATGGTATTGAGAGACATGCTGAGCAGGATGCAGGTTAACCGAAACCTGGTGACCTGGGTTATTGATTACCTCAATGGCAGACCACAGTATGTGAGGCTGAGGGACTGCACATCTGAGACAGTGATCAGCAGGACTGGTGCACCACAGCGGGCTGTCCTCTCCCCTTTCTTGTTCACACTGTACACATCTGACTTCAGTCCAACTCTGAGACGTGTCGTATGCAGAAATTCTCAGATGTCCATCGTCGGGTATGTCAGGAGTGGACAAAAGTGGACAGAGAGAAGGACAAACTGCTCCCGCTCATGGACAATGACAGTCACCATTACACAGCAGCATAATGAACCAGAGGAGTGTGTTGAGTGGAAGGCTGCTCTCACAGAGCTGCTCAACAGACTCAAGAAATCCTTCGTTCCAAGAGCACCAGACTCTAATGCTTCACTAGCTAACATACATCATAACAGCATCATATATGTTCATGTTTGTCACCCCATAAATCAGACACTTTAAACTTTACAGATGTATATGCACTGCACTGTTTGCACATCTGCATCTGCACATTTATATATGTATATTGTCTCATTCATATCCCTGTGTTCTTTGTTTTGTTTCCTTGTCTTAAGCACTAAGCCCTGAACAGCTTAGTATAGTTTGTGTATAGTATATATATAGTATAGTTTGTATAGTTAGTATAGGCTGTTAGTCTGTATTGTTAGTATTGTTTGTTTAATCTTTAATTTTTATTTAATTTCTAATATATCTATCTATCATGATAATACAGTAAGGTGGCTCGGTTTTGAAAATACAGCCTTTGCTGTAAACAAAAATGCGTCTGAAAAGAATATCGAATTTAATTGGACCGCTGGATCACGTGTGTAGCTGTACTGTAAATTTTAATGGTACAGTTGCATTATGGGATATTGATCAGCTGGAGGCAAATGTTCAGGCTACAGAGTGGGACCAACAAGGACTTTAACTGGGTAAGTACTTTTTAAATATTTAACATTTTTACTGCAGTTTTTTGTCCACTAATGGACAAAAAACTATTTTATGTGATTATATTGAGCTACTCTCTCTTCTATTACAGTCTTCTAGCTAGCGGTTGATCACCAGGTGCTGTGCCTTACAGAGGCTGCTCTCCCATCTCACTGTACATCCTGTATAATGACAATAAAGTCATTCTATTCTGTGCTTCCCGCTCTGTCTCTCTGTATCTGTCCATTTCTAACAGGAGGACAGCTACAATGAGGGAAGGTCAGAGAAAGAGTGTCTGTCCACCAAATCTGTCCTCCTCATCCTGTCTGTCTTTAACTGACCTAAATGCATTTTAACCTGCTGTATATTTCATGTGTTAAATAAAACATTTTTCTTTCTTTATCTTCTAGCAGCCCTTTGATGATTTCAGGAGGCGTTCAGGACTAAGCCCCACTCAGCACTCATTCATGTTGGTTTGTTTTGGCTGTTCACTAAGTTTTAAACTAGCTCAAATGTTAAAGATGTTACTGTTAGGGTTCGTATAAAGTGATCAAAAATATGTAACTTCAGTATTTCACAGTGCCGGATTCCTTCCTTCAAAAGGGAAAAAGGACAAAGACATTTAGAGTTTGGACTCTGGAGGTTTTACATTAAAAATTTAATTTTATGCCTTTGTTTGACAGGCAGTTTGTTTGGAAATGTTGACCCTTTAGCACTTTTATTTCAAAGGTTATTTAACTTGTTGTATGCAATGTAATATTACCATGGGGTTATGCATTAAAAAATGTATCAGTTCATAATGTTTTTAGATCATTTTTTGTCAGAGTAATTTTACACTCTGGTTGCAAAACTTTTTGACTTGTATGTAAAAAGTAAATGTTGGTGTTGCAAAGCACGTCATATTTTGTTATGCTTCAGTTTGTCAGTTTTAAATTGACAAGGAAAGTAATTTTAAAATATATTGTTTTTTTAATTTGCTTGAAATTAGAAATATTACTAACATTTATTGAGAGTTTGGAAAATTAAACTGCAAGTTGTCATTTTAACTTTTAACAGTCAAAGTATGCAGAGTTCAGTTACTGTTGAAATTACAGTTTAGGGGTGCCTGTTAAACTACTGTAAAATAAAATCATTTTTTTCTGTAATTCTATCACAGGATTACTGTAATTTTATTACATTAAAAATGTAATGACATTACAATAACCCTGTAATATAATTACTGTAAAATTGTAATATAATTACTGTAAAACTGTAATAGAATAAGGTTACTGTAAAGATTACAGTAACTGGCCGCCAACCCTGCTGCCAGTAATTTACTGTATATTCTACAGTCACTTTTTTCACAGTGATCAGCCCAGCGACACTGCTCCAGGATCAGTGGGACACTCAAACTGCTCCACCACCACAACAGGAAATGTTAATAAAATATAATCGATTTTTTAAAGTGTAATTGTTCCTGTCTGCTTTTGTAAAGTTATGGATGCAGACTTTATTATATTTATTTATTTTATTTTGTGTGCCAAAAATACACAAAACACAGAACTGACTGACAGCACTGCGGCTCATGTTTTTATTAGAAAGACTTCCCGTATTAGAACAGAATAGCTTTATTGTCATTATACTTTACATATAATGAAATTGCAGGTGCAAATAAAAGTATAAGATAAATTCGGCATTAATAAAACACTTTGTATCTATTTAAGTGATTCGCACAGCTAATGTATTTATATAATGAATGAAGTGATGTTCCAGCCCTGATAATCGCAGCGCCCTCAGTGTTAGTGTCCGTGCTGGGATGGAGCCCAGCCTGAATCACTGATTTTCTCTGGATTTGCTGAATGATTGACACTCAAACAAGAAGTGAAAATAACGTGTTTTCAGCGTTTAGCTGCATCTCTCCTCACCGTGTTCTGGGCGGACTGGCAGGTGTAACGCAGAGGGCAAAGATGGAGGCACGGACTGCCTGTGGCCTTTTGTGCCGGTGCGCACCTACAAACAACCGTCACATCACTGCAGCCTGCGCGCCTTCAAGTGGCTGAGCTCAGAGAACACCTGCTGAACACCTGCAGAGAACTTTCTGGGCGTTAAAGACTTCGAGACGCCCAAAGACTGAAATCAGGATGCTCAGTATAGAGTCCAGAGGAGGTCTCATCAGCTGCTGCAGTAACACATTTATCAGGACAGAAAGCTCTGAATCAAATTTGCTGCGGAGCAAAGATGATTCTTGCAGCTGAAACACGCGTAAAAGTTCAATTTTCTAATGAATAAACACTTGAAACTAATCCTACAAATCATTTCTGGGCGCCCTCAGAAAGCGCTAATATTTCCTCTGAGTTTGAACCCGAGTGGAAGAGACATCAGCGGGAAAGCGTCTGCAGCCTCCCTCTGCTACGAAAGCGGGCTGAGCTTACCTGATCAGAGCTCTGGTACTCCGCTCGGCGACTGTCCGGGTGAAGAAAGTCCAGCTTGCGGGTCCTTCTTGTTCTGAAATGGGTCTCAGAGCAGCAGCGGCGGCGCGGCGGCGGGGCTGACGGTGACGGAAGGAGACGCTGTGGGAGTTTCACCGGCTCGATCTTCCGGGAACGCTGCGCAGAGACTTGGTTTCTCCAAAGCTCCAAACGCGCTTCCTGAGTTTCCTGCCTGATTTATGAAAACTGATCAAACCGGTTTAATGTTCTCAGGAGTCTGCTGAAACTCACCTGTCACACCTTTGGATTAAAGAGTGTATAAGAGATAGAGATTTGGAAGGAGGTCAGCTGACACAGAGAAAGGTCACAGAGACGCAGTCCAGCCTCTGGATCCTCCTTTCAGAGAGTTTCTCCCACATCAGTTTTCACCCTTTGTCTTCAGTCACACTTAAACACTACGTCTTAAATACCGAGGTTCAGGATCAGTTGTCGAAAATGTGTTATTGTAATTAATATTGTAAAATTAATGTGTGCGGCTGAGCATTT
The DNA here is from genome assembly GCF_007364275.1 of Archocentrus centrarchus. NCBI lineage: Eukaryota > Metazoa > Chordata > Actinopteri > Cichliformes > Cichlidae > Archocentrus > Archocentrus centrarchus. The sequence continues at coordinate 1,366,913 of NC_044366.1, forward strand.
TGTGCCACTGACTTTGAGGCTCTTTAACGGCGCGCTCAGCGCATAAACAGCTACTTCCGCCCTCTGCCCCTCAGAGTGTAACATTAAAATAAGAATTAATCAGCTTTCATTTTATTATTGAAATAAACCCGTTTGTACCTGAATTGGCTGAACCCTTTCTTTAGGTTTTAAATCATTTCATGTTCAAATAAAGCAGAGACGCTGTCACTCTCTTTCAGCAGCGGCTGCAACAAGAACCCTGCAGACATGCTTCTATGGCACAAACGTCATCACAGCAGCCCCTGCAGAGATGACACAGACTCCAGCAAATGTATGCAGATCATAACACACACTGTAAAACCCGATGAGGAATTTGAGGAAACCGATTGCCTTGAATCGTTTAAGTGCATTAACTCAAACATTTAAAGTATGAAAAAATGAGTCATCATGAGTAAAAGTAACAGATATTTTGTGTTAAAGCAGCTTGGATGAATAAAGCTAAATCTACCAATTCTACTTAGTTTACCAAACTTCAAAGTATCAAGTATTCTACTCTCATATTCAGCATTTTTCTGAACCTTTTATAAATGTGGTAATAAAATTCACTAACGTAAATATATCTTTTTTGTACAAATATTACCACTTAAGTTGAATTTTCTGTTTTATTCCACAAAAGTAAATTATTAAACTTTGCAGAGGTTCCTCAGATCATTTGAGGAAACCGACTGCCTGAAACCTTTTATGTTGTATCAACACAATATGACACACACAACTTAAACCAACAAATTCAATATTTAATTGTTAAATGCTGAACACTCACAGCTGCATTAATGACATTTTAATTTTCAAACATTTTGTGGTTCTCAAGAATATGTTTACTCTCCACTTAGTATTGTGTAATTATTATTTTTGAGAAGGAAAAAAAAGCACACCAGAGGACTCACATTAGAATCAGTTTCAGATTTAAGTCAATCAAATTGAAATCAAAAATTAAACAATGTGTCTATTCAAATGAAATACACACAATGCACAAAAACCATCGTTTCCCATACAGTTTATTCTATCAAATATCATGGACGCAGGATCAGACTTTTCAGTGTGCCAGTTCCACAGGAACCACACCTTCTACAGGTGACGCAGGACAGCAGGTGGAAATCCTGTGAATGGAAATAAAGAGAACACACACACACACACACAATTTTACCGCTCTGCATGATGTGTACCTATCAGAACTACTGACAAATGAAAACAGTAAAGTTTGTCAAAGTCTGGCAGTAAACTTTTTTTTTAGAGGTCTGATTGACACGTTCAGTGCCTGAAATTGCCACGTCCAGCTCAGCCTACAGAGTCAACATTAACTTAATGTCTACAGGTTAACATTTTCATGGTCCGTCTCCCTTTAAGTGAGCGACAGCGGGCAGGAGCGGTGAAGCAGAGTTCTTGTTTCGTCAAGTTTTTAAAATCTACCAGTTTGCTTAATTTTAGCCGACTGAGACCAACAAAGCACATGGCGTGGTGTTAGCTAGCACTCAACAAGCTGGTTAGAACTTTAACATAATCTGCATACATCTCAAACTGACCTCATTCAGTGCAACTTTACTTACGATCAACTGCAGTGTGACTGTAAAGTAACGTTACGCTTTGAAAATAATCTACACTAACGAATTGGGCCACTTGCAAGCTAATGCTAATGCTAACTCGCCAAATTGCGGAGCTCCACAATCTGACATTTTCAGCTTGAGTCCGTTCTTGGAAAGGTTTTAATAGCACTGAGAAACTGATCATGAGCATTCCAGAAAAGATACTCATTTATCATAATAATTGATGGGAATGAGTGGCTCATTGTATATAGTGTTATTTCATTGTATATAGTGTTATTATTATTAGTAGTATTAAGGTTAATATTGTTTGTTGATTTTATATATATTCTTTTCTTAATAGTGTGAATTATTATATCTTTATTTATTTATAATAACTGCGGCTGCTGTTACACCCAAATTTCCCCTCTGTGGGACAATAAAGGCTGTTTCTCTTCTTCTTCTTCTTCTTCTTCTCAACTTTTTTCGGCAGATTAAGTTAAATGAACTTACTTCTTTTATTAAGATATACTGTTCGGTTTTACAGTGCATCAAGGAGTTTGATCCATTCCACATTTTTCCAGCATTTATTCCCAAATGCTGGAAAAATGTGGAATGATCAAACTCTTTGTGTTAAAACATAGTAGAGGCGCCACAGTGTGAGGTGATGTTTGCTGTGTGTCTGTCTGGTCATATCTCTTTGCTGCTCAATGATCAGCATCAGTTGGTTGTGACAGCAGTTTATTATCTGCACGAAATACCACAGCAATTCAGTTGTTGTGGATAGAGATCGTGAGCATGAGCTGGAAAACAGCACCACCATTAGCTGCTAGCTCAGTTGAACGCATGGATATAAAATCATGGCAGATACAAAAAACTAACAATATCTAGCAGCAAAACATGGTGGAAACAAAACAAGGAGCATAGTACACAACATAAAATAGTTAGCTTTTAGCTCTCAAGTACTCTGGGATGACTCAAATATTATATTTTGTCCACACACATTCGCAGCCATGTTATCTCGTCTCGAGCAGTTCTGTGCAGTGAGGCCGATCCACAATTCCCACGACTGCTATACAGTGCAGATACGACTGAGCACAGTACTGTAAATGATGTATACATTATCTGGTTTTGGATCTTTCTTCTGTTTGCATGCAATAATCCCTGAGCATGACACACCATCAGGATCAGCTTCATGAGTCTCTGCTCCCCCACTCAGGCTCAGAGGGTCTGAGGTTTGACAGGGATGGAAATAAAAACTTCCCTCAGACGTTAAACCTAAAGTAACGATCTAGCTGTGGTTTGTAGTAATGTGTATGTGTGTGTGTGTGTGTGTGTGCGCCTCTGTCATGGAACGTACTCAGTAATGAGGGCAAGAAGCTGCAACCACCCCCCTCAGGATCCCGAGGCAAACAGGGAAGGACCCAGGAGACCCGGGCCATCCACGGCCCACCAGGAGCCCAGAAGACCCGAGGCCACACATGAACACACTCGTGTGTATGTGTGTTTGCATGTGTATAGACATGTGAATA
>NC_044366.1:1375000-1442500 GCF_007364275.1 Archocentrus centrarchus
TCAAAAGAGTGCCCTTTTTCCTTCAGATGCAGATGTACTGCTGAATCTTGTCCTGTCGAGGTGGCTCTTCTATGTTGTGCCATTCGTTTGTGAAGAGGCTGTTTGGTTTCACCAATGTAGAGGTCCGAGCACTCTTCACTGCACTGAACAGCATACACTACATCGCTGATCTTGTGTTTGGCGGGTTTGTCCTTGGGATGAACCAGTTTTTGTCTTAGGGTGTGACTTGGTTTGAAGTATACTGAGATGTCATGCTTGGAGAAAATTCTTCTGAGTGTCTCTGACAAGCCTGACACATATGGGATGACAATGTTGTTCCTCTTGTCCTTCCTATTCTCTGTAGTTTGTGTTTGGCCTTCATTCCTGTGCATCTTAGCTGATTTGATGAAGGCCCAGTTGGGGTAACCGCATGTTTTGAGGGCTTTCTTAATGTGTGTGTGTTCCTTATGCTTCCCTTCTGCCTTAGAGGGAACACTTTCCGCACGGTGTTGTAGGGTCCTGATCACCCCAAGTTTGTGTTCCAGAGGGGGGTGGGAGCAAAGAGGAGATACTGGTCTGTGTGTGTGGGCTTCCGGTAAACTTCAATGCTGAGGCTTCCATCTTCCTCGATAAGCACCGCACAGTCCAGGAATGGTAACTTGTTATCTCTGGTGTCCTCCCTGGTAAAACGTATGTATTTATCCACTGAGTTATGTGATGAGTGAAGGCTTCTACTTCTTGGGTTTTGATTTTGACCCAGGTGTCATCTACATATCTGTACCAGTGGCTAGGTGCCTCCCTTTGAAAGAACCAAGAGCTTTACTTTCCACTTCCTCCATGTAAAGGTTGGCTACAATGGGACACTGGGGAGCCCATGGCACATCCATGCTTCTGTCTGTAGAATCCATCATTGTATTTAAAATATGTTGTGGTAAGGCAGAGATCTAAAAGTGCACAAATCTGATCTGGGGTGAAGCGGGTTCTGTTCAGTAAGGAATCGTCTTCCTGTAGTCGTCTTCTGCCGGTCTCCACTGCCTCAGTTGTGGGTATGCAAGTGAAAAGTGAAACCACATCAAAGGACACCATGGTTTCATCTGGATCCAGTACAAGATTCTGGACCTTGTTAGTAAAATCTGTAGAGTTTTCAATGTGGTGGGGTGTGATGCCAACAAGCGGTGATAAGATGGTGGCGAGGTGTTTGGAAATGTTGTAGGTGACCGAGTTTATACTGCTGATAATGGGTCGAAGTGGGACTCCTTCTTTGTGGATCTTTGGGAGTCCATAAATGCATGGAGTGGCTTCTCCAGGGTACAGGCGGTAGTAAGTGGGGCGGTCAATGGCGTTTTCCTTTTCAAGTTGTTGCAGGCAGCAAACAACTTTTTTCTTGTAGTTGCTTGTGGGATCACGTCTCAAGACCTCATACGTATTGTTGTCACTGAGGAGTGTAGTAATTTTGTTGTGGTAATCCGATGAATTCAGCACAACCGTGCACCTCCCCTTGTCGGCGGGCAGTATGGTGATGTTTTGATCCTTGCTTAGGGCTGTGATGGCCTTCTTCTCCTGAATGGTGAGGTTGGATGGAGGAAGTTTGTTGGATGTGCGTTTGATTGGATGTTTTACTAACTTGTCCCGCCCTGTCACAAAATTAAATCAGTTCTGATTGGATGTCGTCCCTGCCAAGCATTTTAGTCTCGTTTTCATTCGTTGACAAAATTGTTTTTATCATTTTAGGTAGTTTTTATTTAGTTATCGTCTCGTTTTTGTCATGAAAAAAAGGGTCGTTGACGAAAAATATGATGAAAATATTTCATCAATGAAATTAACACTGGATCAGTGTTAATATAATTATGAACTCATAAACTGCAGTTTGCCGTGGCTTAGTAAGTCTGTTATTGTGAACGACTTTATTTTCCACTAGCAGTGCTCTGTGTTATTAAACCATGTTTAAAGGACGTTGATATGAATATTAAATATATTTGAAAGTCAAATTTTAAATGAGTATACCTGCAGGAATGTCTTTAGCGAGACTCAGAGTCTCGTTGGAAGTCGGGTTGTAAACCCTGCAGCTCACTCTCCTCAAACCGTCGATGCTTCGTCCTCATGGATCTCAGGAGTCTGAACATCAGGTGGTTCCAGCTGATGGTCCGTGGAGATCCAGGACAGCTCCGGTTTAGGAAAGCCCCCCTTTGTTCTGCACACAGCCGTCATATCCTTTGTGTTGACCTTGATGTCGGGCACCTCAAAACTCACTGTGTCAGAGATATTTCACATTGATACATTTATAAGTTCAGCTAATTAGGAATCATTGCTGTACAAATTAACAATGAAATAAATCTCTCTGCATGACTCATTAGCAGAATGGATGAAATCACTACTTTTACCCATCATTCAACACCTCAGTGAGGAAACAAGTGCAGGACTTTAACAACTGTACCTGCCACATGAACTGTGGTTCTGCAGAGCGTCCTGCTCTCTGGTATGTAGGCAACTTCAACGCTGAGCTGATCGTCTTTCAGCATCAGTGGATTGATGAGGAGGGAGAAGTTTCCAGCAGGCAGCTGATCACGGAAGATTGCGGTCCTGTTTTTAAATGACAGACTTTGTTGTTGAAGTTCTTCTTTTCCTTTGGCAAAAACATGGAGAACAACACCAGAATCGCTTTGCCAGTATATAGAGGTTTGCTCAAGAGCGACCTTTTCTCTGAGGTCATGATGGCACTGAAGGACGAGCGGAGCTCCTCTGGTTCCATTTGTTTCCAACGAAACTGGTACAGAGAAAACCACCAATAGACCTGCAGGAGAGAAAACATCCAGCTGAAACCAAGCAGCAGATTCCTGATGTCACAGCTCGGAATCTGGTGACTGGAATTCTGTGCTGCCACTTTCTGAACTGAAGAACATGGTAACACGATTCAGACACCATCAGCCAATGAGTTGTTTTAGTGTAACTAACCAGCTGCTAAAATGGACAGGAATGTAACAGGAATGTCTTTACAAGTCAAGATGGCGGCACGCACAGACGCAGCGGCTCACGGCTCTTCCTTTCGGTGCTCTTTTTTGTACTTTTTGTATTTCATATTTGTTAGTTTTGGTGCATTTGTCTCTGCAAACAACTGCTACACACGCCAGGATCTTGTGGACATTGGCTACCGGCACAAGATATCAGTATCGAGTGATTTTCACTACACTCATAACATCCCAGACAACATAGCGAGACCACCGGGGGCTCCGTGGATTGTTATCGGGTCTGGAAGGCGCCGCCGACGGCGGAGGGAGAGGAGCAGAAGCGGGGCTGCAGGTCCGGCTCTATGTTGAAGCTGAAATGCCAACCACACAGGCCTCCTCTGCTGAGCCTGTATCTCTCCAACGCCAGGTCAATGGTAAATAAAACGGACAACCTAGAGTTAGAGCTGGCTGTAAATCGCTATGTTCGTGACTGCTGTGTAATGATTATCACCGAGACCTGGCTAAACCCCCACATTCCCGATGCTAGCGTGCAGCTAGCAGGCCGCACTCTGCTACGCGGAGATCGGACCAAGGACTCCGGTAAGAGCAGGGGAGGGGGTCTCTGTATTTACGTGCATGAGGACTGGTGTAACAACGGAACAATCATAGACAAACATTGTTCCCCAGACCTCGAGTACATGTCTGTACTGTACCCTTTTTTCTACCCAGAGAGCTAACAGTAGTGATCGTCACAGCTGTGTATATAGCTCCCGATGCTAACTTAGCATGGGCGCTCTCTCTCCTGCTGAACGCCATTAAGGAACAGCAGCGGGTCCACCCCGACGGTGTTCTTATTATCGCGGGAGACTTTAACAAGGCCAACTTAAAGACTGTACTCCCAAAATTCCACCAACATGTCAAATGTTCTACAAGAGGGGAGAACACTCTTGACCATGTTTACTCCAACATTAAGCACGCTTACAGAGCCAAACCCCGCCCCCACCTCGGCCAGTCCGACCATCTTTCCCTGCTGCTCACCCCAGCATACACCCCCCTCAGACGGAGAGCCAGGCCTACTGTAAAAACCATTACAACCTGGCCTGAAAACGCACTCTCCGACCTACAGGACTGCTTTGCATACACAGACTGGGACTTATTCGAACACGAGGACCTAGAAACATTCACAGGGACGGTACTGGACTACATTAAGTTCTGTATCGGAAATGTGACTGTCAGCAAGAACATCCAGGTTTTCCCTAACCAGAAACCCTGGATGAACAGCCAGGTCCGTTCACTCCTCAAAACCCGTGATGCTGCCTTCAGGTCAGGCGACAGAGCTCTGTACAGTGCTGCTCGAGCTGACCTGAAAAGAGGAATTAAAAAAGCCAAAACGGACTACAGGAGGAGAATAGAGTCCCATCTGTCCAGCAATAACACACGGGAGGTGTGGCAGGGCATTCAGAACATCACAAACTTCAGAGGCTGTGATGTGACTGCAGGAGACCTGAGTGTGGCACTAGCAGAGGAACTTAACTGTTTCTTTGCTCGCTTTGAGATGCCTCAGGACCACCCATCTGCTCCAGTCCTGCCCCCCCCCACCAGGCTGCACCCCACTCACTGTCCAGGAGCATGAGGTACGGCGCGTGCTCCTGGCAGTGAACCCCAGGAAGGCTACCGGACCAGACGGAGTACCTGGCAAGGTGATCAGAGCGTGTGCCCACCAGCTCACCCTGATTCTCACCAGGATTTTCAACCGCTCCCTGGCCCAAGCAGTCATCCCCCCCTGCCTAAAAACAGCCACAATCATCCCCGTGCCCAAAAGGTCATCTGTCACCAGCCTAAATGATTACCGCCCTGTGGCCCTCACACCGGTAATCATGAAGTGCTTTGAGAGGCTGGTTCTCCAGAACATCAAAGACCACCTACCCCCCACTTTCGACACCCATCAGTTTGCATATCGAGCAAACAGATCCACAGAGGACGCCATCGCTGTAGATCTCCACTCTGTGTTGAGCCACTTGGAGCAGCAGCAGAGCTACGCTCGCATGCTCTTTGTGGATTACAGCTCAGCGTTCAACACAATCATCCCGGACATTCTCACCATCAAACTGCACACCCTGGGCCTCCCCCCTCTCACATGTTCCTGGATCAAGGACTTCTTAACCAACCGGCCCCAGACTGTGAGACTTGGCCCCCATCTCTCCTCCACCCGCACACTGAGCACTGGCTCCCCACAGGGCTGTGTGCTGAGCCCCCTCCTGTACTGCCTCTACACCCATGACTGCAGTCCAGCCCACAATAACAACCTCATCGTCAAATTTGCTGACGACACCACAGTGGTCGGACTCATCTCGAAGGGAGATGAGGCAGCTTACAGAGAGGAGGTCCTGAAGTTGACAGCCTGGTGTTCAGAGAACAACCTGGTACTGAACACCATGAAAACCAAAGAGATCATCATCGACTTCAGGAAGCACAGGACTGACCCAGCTCCCCTCTACATCAACGGCGAGCATGTGGAGAGGGTCAACACCTTCAGGTTTCTCGGTGTCCTCATCTCTGCTGATCTCTCTTGGTCAGATAACATCACAGCTGTTATCAAGAAGGCTCAGCAGCGACTTCACTTCCTGAGGGTCCTCAGGAAGAACAACTTGGACTCAAACCTGCTGCTGACCTTCTACCGCTCATCCATTGAGAGCCTGCTGACGTACTGTATCACAGTATGGTACGGCAGCTGCACTGAGGCAGACAGGGTCAGGCTTCAGAGGGTAGTCAAGACAGCACAAAGAATCGTTGGCTGCCCTCTCCCCTCCCTGATGGACATCTACACCTCCCGCTGCATCAGCAGAGCCAGGAACATCATCAAGGACAGCTCACACCCTGGCTTTGACCTGTTTGACCTGCTGCCCTCTGGCAGGCGCTACAGGTGCATCAAAGCCAGAACAAACAGACTCAAGAACAGTTTCTTCGCCAGAGCAATCACCACCCTGAACTCACACACTCACCCACTGTAACTGTGCAATATTATATCATTCATACTGAACAATATCTAACATTCCTATATTGTGTAATATCCAGTATTCATTCACTAGTGCAATATTCATTTACCAAGTGCAATATTCATCATCTTCTATTATATGTATACACATATTTACTTTTCTTACAATGTACAGACGCACCAATGTATGTATATATTTTTATACATGCTATTTTTTGTATACTTTACACATTGTTTTTCTGTATATCTCTTGATTATATTGATCATACTAGATTATATATTCATAATATTTTATTTTAGAGAGTTTGATTTTCTGTTACATGGCACTGAACAGGAGTGGCCCTCCAATCTCATTGTACATCCTGTATAATGACAATAAAGGCATTCTATTCTATTCTATTCTATTTAACTGATAATGTGTTTCCCCTCTCCTAGTACGTATAAATAATGCTGAATTCACTGTACTGAGTACAGGAAGCTGGCAGGTAACTGCAGCTTTTAAGGTGGAATGTCTTCTTACTGTCTCTCAGTGCATGTGTTTGTGTCCTGAATCAATCAGCACACCTTAAATATTAAATTAATATCAGCAGTTCACTTCAAGCTTTAATTCAGTCAGATTATACAAAGTGTGAATTTTTTTTTCCTCACTCGGAGAAAAGTTCAAGCAAAACACCTGTAGAACATCTGCAGAACATCTGCATCCAACTCAGAACCAAACGCTAACCTAGCAGGCATGAACATGGAGTCCACACAGAAAGGCCCTCACCATCTATGACACCACCACACACACACACAAACACACACACACACACACCACACACACACACACACACACACACACGCGCGCACACACACACGCACACCACACACACACACACACACACACACACACACACGCACACACACACACACACCACTTCTAACCCAAATAAAGGGTCTTTAGTTAACACAAATGGATATTTAAAATGCTCTTAAAGTTTCAGATGAACCAAAATTAAAGTATGAAATAAGTCTTAACTCTACGTGCCTCTTCAGAGCACCTTTAAACATTATTCTAGCTGATCAGGTTCAATCCTTCTGTGGAGGAAACAGCAGGAAGCTGCTGCATGTTCCTCAACATCTTCAGTTTTTAGTCATGAAGTCAATCCTGACAGAGTTTACTGACCCAGACACCAAGTCTGTGCCTGTGGCTGTTATCTCTGTGGAGCCAAACCTGATTTCTAATTTCACTTTAGCATTTTTGCCTCCTGTAGTCTCAGGCATATCAACAAGAAAGGAACCAACTTCCTCTGCTCCCCAATCATCTACTACATGAGTGTTTTTCTTTCTGCGCGATAAAATTTTATGTTCATTGCTCTCTGATTTTTCTCTAGTGGGCACAAGATATAAGTTCTGCTTTCATTCCATCCCACATCTTCACCTTCCTCCACCAGTGTCCTGAAAATATCATGACAGAACTCCTCCCCATCAGCTGTAAATCTCTTTCCTTTCTTGTGTTTGGACTCATCAAACCTCTCTGAACCTGCAAACCCGTAAGTAAAGGCACTTTTCCTGGATGCCACCAACCCTGGGTTTCTTCCCAGCATCACTGCTCCCAGCATCACTGTGTTTTAGAGTTTAGGACAGTTTATCCACTTGAGCTGAATGAAGACACTGATGATGACTGCAGATATTGTAAAGTAAAGTAAGTAAGTAAAGTAAAATGTATTTATATAGCACCTTTCTAGATAAAATCACAACAATTAAAAGCAGAATGGCAGCGCCCGTGTCGGCAGCAGCTGCCTGAGCTCACGACAATAACAGCGATAAACAATTTTTAACTGGATCAGCAGAGAAAACAGGATGTATGATCAGCACAGGCTTCTGCAAGTAGACACTGAACCAAAATGGACTTTATAAAGTCAGACACCACAGATTTACTGGAAGCCCTTGGTCTACACGGGTTGAGGCCTGTTTTGAGCTGGCAACTGTAACCAGTGCTGCACGCTTCCAGACGAGACGGAGGCGGCGGTGTATGCAGAAACAGAAGTGGGGCGCTTGTGGCGAGGCTAACGCTAGGGCTAAAGCTAACCCTTGCAGAACGCCGCTCCCTTCAAATACCTGCTCACCTGAGAACAAACTGGATTACGTCAGGCTGGACATTGCATCAAAAAGAGAGGTGAGAGACTGCTGCGCTTTAGTCTTCCCTGACACTTGGCTGAACGACACAGTTTTGGAGGACGCTATTAACATTGCAGGACTAACGACACCAGGCTGATCGGAGAGCCGCTCTCAGTGGTAAGACACGAGGTGGGGGGTTTATGCATCTACAGCAATAATAGATGGTGCAAGGACACAAAAACAACCTTCTCACATTGTTTACCCGATATTGAGGTTCTGTCAGTTAAATGTCGCCTCTTCTACCTCCCATGGGAATTCTCAGTCATTTTCATCATTGCTGTTTACGTTCCTCCTGATGCAGATATAAAAATAGTGCAGTAAAACGCATCATAGTAAGGGGAAATGAGAAACCGTGGATGACTACGGAGGTGCGAGCCCTTCTGAGATCGAGAGACTCCGCCTTCAAATGTGAAGATACAACTGCCCTCAGGACAGCAAGAGCCAGGCTGAATAAAACAGTCAGACTGGCTAAAAGGAACTATGCTCACAAAATTCAGGATCACTTTCAGGACCACAGGAACAGCAGGAGACTGTGGCAGGGAATTAAATCTGTCACTGACTTCAAGACCACTTCCCATTCCTGTGAGGCAAACTTTGACTTCCAGAACCAACTCAATAACTATTCTGGACGGTTTGAGGCCCTTAACTACACGCCTGCGGTGAAGGCCACTCCACATCACGAGGAAAAGGTACTTTGTCTTGACCCAGCTGAAGTTCTCCGGACCCTAAGGGGGATCGATCCAAGAAAAGCTGCTGGTCCTGACCAGATCCCAGGCCGTGTCCTGAGGGAGTGTGCAGAACAACTGATGCATGTCCTGACAGACATATTCAACATCTCCCTGCGTCAAGCAGTTGTACCATCTTGCTACAAAACCTCAGCAATCATCCTGGTTCCTAAGAAACCCACAGTAACATCTCTGAATGACTATCGCCCATTAGCACTAACACCCATAATTATGAAGTGCTTTGAAAAGCTGGTTCAAAAGGTCACATCATCTCAGCCTTCCCCCTTCACTTGATCCATTTCAATTTGCATACCGCCCAAACCACTCAACTGAAGATCCATTATCCACTGCACTCCATCTGACCCTGAGACACCTGGAAAAGAAGAACGCATTTACTACAATCCCACAGCATCTGATTAACAAACTGGGCCACTCGGATGTCCACTCCCCTGCCAAACTGGATACTGCACTTTTAACAGACAGGCCCCAATTCATACGGGGAGGGTAATATCAGGTTGGACACACTAATGCTGAGCACAGGCTCCCCTCAGGGATGTGTTCTCAGTCCCCTGCTTTAACACTTGAGACCTACGACTGCTGTGCAAGTACAATATAAACCACAATACACACACACACACATGGGGCAGAGAAAAGTGGGCGGTGTCTCTCAGCCTACAACATACAACCTGTGGCTTAAATACATTTCCCATAAGGCTACATTCTAAAGGGCAAGGCTCTGCCTGTTATCCCGCAATAGTGAAGAATCTTTAAAAAAATTCCTGGATCCAGATCGTGATCCGGATCACTCCAAATTTAATCACTTCTTCCTCTTGTCATTTCCAACCACTCCACAAAATTTCAGCGAAATCCGTTCATAACTTTTGGAGTAATCCTGCTGACAGACAGACAAACAAACAAACGCGACCGAAACATAACCTCCTTGGCGGAGGTAGGATTACATTATTAAGTATGCGGACGACACAACAGTGGTGGGTCTCATCCCGGGAAGTGAGGAGAAGTACTAAAGAGAGGAGTAAAACTTTTTGTAGACTGTGCAGCAACAACAACAACTTGTTTCTGAATGTGGAAAAACCAAAGAACTGGCAATCGACTTCAGGAGGAGAACGGTATGTGCATACCCCACTCTACATCAAGAACACTGCTGTGGAGATTGTTCCACACATCAAATTCCTTGGGGTCCACGTGGCAGACTCTCTCACCTGGTCTCTGCACATCAACTCCACTGTCAAAAAGGCCCAAACAGGTGTGCACTTCCTGCGCAGGCTAAGGAGTGCACACCTTAGCCCAGGGCTCTTCAACTCCAGGCCTCGAGGGCCGGTGTCCTGCAGGTTTTAGATGTGTCCCTGATCCAACACACCTGAATCAAATGGCTGAATTACCTCCTCAGTATGCAGTCAGGTTCTCCAGAGTCCTGCTAATGACTTCTATATTTGACTCAGGTGTGTTGAAGCAGAGACACATCTAAAACCTGCAGGACACCGGACCTTGAGGCCTGGAGTTGAGGATCCCTGCCTTAGCCCATCGATCCTCACTGCCTTTTACAGGGGCACCATTGAGAGCGAGCTTACCAGTAGCATCTCTCTGTGGCATGAAAGCAGCTGTGCCTCAGACAGGAAGGCAGAAGATAGCACAGCCTGTCATGTAGAACAGTGAGGTTTCGTGACACCTTCTAGCCATTAGCCATCAGACTCTTGAACACTGCAAATAATATCAGACTATAAATTACTATTATATCTGCCTGTCTTCGATTGTACTGTACATCCTATTTCTCATACATTCCTGCACAAATTGCAAAAGTTGTACTTATATTTATACGGACATCCCTCTTTTTTGACCTGGTTTTATGATATTTTATTTTATTCTATTTTATCATATTTTATGGTTTATATTTTATGGTTTATCCAGCTGTTTTATGTTGCGACCTAACATGCATCGTAATTTCATTCTGCAGTGCATCACTGATGTTGTGTGGAATGGTAATAAAGATTATCTATTCACAAAACAGTGATACACAGTAAAACACACACAAACCAGGAGTTAATAGCAAGCCTGTATAAATGAGTCTTGAGCTGCTTCAGTAGAGTCCACAGATCTCAGGTGAGATGGTAGAGTATTCCACAGTTTAGGAGCTGCAACCTTGAATGCACAGTCTGATTTACTGAGACGATGTACAGCGAAGTACAGTAGTCCAAACGTGTGTGATGCCCGTCGGCTAAAACAAAGATGATCTACGTCGCTATGTTCAAAAAGTGATATTACACTTCCAGTAGTTATTACACCTACCGAGCAAGTAAAAGCATCTCATTTTCATGTAAAGGTTTCTGCTTTCCTGAACAAAATCTGGAATTCATGACCCAGGAACAGGAAGCTATTTGTGGCGCATGCGTAGGTTCACCACTAAACAATACCTTTAATGTCATTTTTACGAAATGGACTCTGTGTGTGTTATTATATAAATTATTTTATCTTCATTCTCACATTTTTATTTAAGGCTCCACATTTCACCCCAGAGAAAATGTAGAAGAAGAAGCAGCGTATCTCCTCCCTCACGGAGACTTTTTTAAACTGACCGTAGGCTCAAAGGCAGATCACCAAAAAATAATATAAGGCTCATTCCTGCTCTCAGCACTAACACAGTGTAATACATAATGTTCTACGTTTACGCTTCAGCAGGGGTGAAAGTATATATATATATATATTAGGGGTGGGACTCGATTAAATAAATTAATCGAATTAATTACAAGCTTTGTAATTAATTAATCGAAATTAATCGCATTTTAATCGCATTTCAATATTTGACATGAGAAATATTAATTTAAGTTTAGTTGATGAATGAATCAATATACATAAGCTTAACTTCTAAATTTAGTTTATTTTCCCACCAGTCTGCTACACAGACCAATGAAGGGTGGAAGTGCTCCTGTGATAAGCAAACTCCTGACATTAAAATTAAGCATCATAACTGGATAGTTTTATTCAACATAATGTCTCACTTGTTATAGTTGGAAATTAATCATTCTCTCAGCTTGTATTCCTTGATGTTGAAATGTGTTATGCTTGTTTAACAGCTTATTTGAAATTAAAGACTTAAAATTAAACCACAAAAAGGAGAAAAAGTTGGTTCTCCGTTAACAGCTGCTTTACACAGCTGTGCTTCGCACTCACGGTTGCTAGGCGACATGAGCTACGCAGAGGTGACGGCAGCTGATATGAAGGCTAGCCGCTCCCTTCCGGCCTTTGTGGTGTTCGTGGGCTGCGAAAGACGTGGGCCGGGTCCTTCGCAGGATTCGGCCCACTAATTTGGGACATTGTGCGTCGATATAATCTGTATGCCGGGAAACTCGCGCACTGAGAAACGTTCCACGGTGCAAAGTGCGATTAAAATGCGTTAAAATTTTAATTCGTTAATTTCCCCATAATTAATTAATCGAAATTAACGCGTTAAAGTCCCACCCCTAATATATATATATATATCTCTCTTTGCTTTTAATTGGATATTTCTATAGAGCAGACAGATATTAACCTTTTAACTGGCCACATCCTGTCTGTGGGACACATTAGTACCTTTTATATGGCAGGCTAGAGCGTCCCCACTTTGATTGACACCTCATTCAGCCAATTCATGTTAAGAAATGGGTTTTCAAGCATCAATAAGACCGAGGGTATCAGGTAGCTTTTTCAGGTGATTTTAGTATAGCCAGTTTACATGATTAACTGAATGAGGTGTCAATCAAATGGGAGGGTCTAGCCTGCCACATAAAATACACTACTGATGTCCAGTGGATGTGGCCAGTTAACAGGCTACAGGCAGGCCATCGATGAGAGCCTTGAGCTCCAAGGGGAGAGAAGCTAGAGACTTGAGGCTCCAGCATAGCACAACAGTTCAGAAACTATTTGAAATGAGAAAAGAAAAGATATTTATTAACTGATTAAGTCATGTTTAGTGTTGTGTGTGTGTGTGTGTGTGTGTGCAGAGTTTTACAGCTGAATGCTTAGGGAGAAAATCAATTCAAATTTACTTCTTATGAGAAAAAACCCAAAGTGGATCAGCCAAGCAATAATGAAAGCAGCAAGAAAATAATGAGAGGAAGGGAAAACCTCAGCTTACCTGAAGAGTGAGTCTCCCTTCTTGGAGTTTAAAATGAAATATTCTGTGATCTCTCCTGTGAAGAGTCCTGAATGTGTGTTCAGGTTCCTGAGGCTGAGGACGATGCAGCTCTGTGAGAATACCCACAGTCCTCCTCCTCCTTAACGAAGCTTGTCTGAAAAGCAGGTTGTGGTTTTTTGGGATGTGGACAGACTGTAAATGAAAACACAGATGACGCACGGTACAGATGACATCATCCGAAGACAAAAAATAGAAACCTATAGCACACAATAAACTGGACACACTCATTACTGCCAGCAAACACGGTCCAGATTACAGCCGCTTCCACGATGAGGTTGCTTAACAGCGAGCTGCCTGGAGTTTTGTTCAGATATTAGTGAAAGCTGTCCACAACGATTACCTGATGGGACCCAAACTGTGCTCGGGGTCAGGGTCACGTTTATCACTGTGCAGGCTTGGAGGCTCGAGCTGGAACCACAAACATGGTGATGCTCCTGAATGTATCTGGAAACAATTCTGCCAAAATGAGTCAAGTTCACCATGTTTCCATGGTAACAGCTTTCTGACAGCATGTTTTACTGAATCAGCGTGGCTTTGATTACAGTAATCCCTCACTACTTCGCGGTTTGCTTTTCGCGTTTCAGGTGGTTTCTTTCTAGATGATTTCGCCTGCTTATTAATATTATTATTAATAAGCAGCATACCCTTTCCCAGATGAAGCTGGGGTACTGAGAAAAGCAACAGCAGGTTATATAAGGTGGGATGTACATTTTCTTCCTTCCCAATAATCTAGAGGGTTCTCCAATCTTCCGTGTTTGGTTCACCCAGGTACAATGTGACAGGTTGTTACATTCATTAATATATGGTGCTCATACCTTATTAGGAGAGAGCAACTCAAAATGTTCCCACAGGAGAAAATCTCCTCATTCTTGCTGTTTCCATCACCAAAAAAATACAGCTTCAATAGACAAACAAGCACGCAATAGTCCCAAAAACCACAAATTTGTTTCCTAAATCAGTAATGTGGTACAGCCAGCTCACAAGGTTCGAATGTCGCCACATATGTCATCAACATGAGCCTCAACTAACATCTCCCTCGATTACTCGACAGAAGGACACATCACTAACTTTAGTACATTATTGAGTGTAGTGTTGCTCGTTTACTTGAAACATAACTTTACATCCACGTATCTTAGATTGGTGTCCCAAATGTGTGAGCAGTGGCTCTTTAGTCCGAACGGTCTGAACCAAACTGGTTCTTCTGTGGACCAGTTTGGTCTGTAGGCAAACTGGTGTTAGTCATGGGACTCCAGGTAAGCGGCTTTGATGTGCGTGGAGGACGAGTCTTTTCAAAGCACTTCATGACCACAGGCATCAAGTCTGTAGTCGCTGAGGCTTGAGAGACGGTTCTTTTGGCACTGGGATGATGGTGGTTGCCTTTAGACATGACAGAACCTGAGCCAGTGACAGGGAGGTGTTGAAGATCACAGTCAGGACCCCTGTTAGCTCGCCTGCACACACATGAAGCACTATGCCCAGGACTCCGTATGGTCTGGCAGCTTTCCGCCGAAGTATTGCCCTTCAATGCACACCTCACCTGGTGTTCCCGCAGGGTGAAAGTGGGATGACTGGTGGTTTGGTGGGACACCTCTGGAGTGGTAGGTCTGGGTTACCTCTAAACGGGTGAAGAATTAATTAAGTTCTTCTGTTAGCTGTGTTTCGATAGCCCGAGATCGGTCCGCCAGGGCCTCCGCCCTCGGCCACCACCCGACACCACTGCACCCGACCCCTACGACACCTCCTGCGGGTGGTGGGCCTACAGGTGGGCTCCAACTTTCGGGGATCACACTCCTCAGCCTCCCTGGTAAGGTCTATGCCAGGGTGCTGGAAAGGAGGGTCCGTCCGTTAGTTGAACCTCAGATCCAGGAGGAACAATGTGGTTTTTCGTCCTGGTCGCGGAACGCTGGACCAGCTCTTTATCCTCTCAAGGATATTCGAGTGTGCGTGGGAGTTTGCCCAACCAGTCTACATGTGCTTTGTGGACTTGGGGAAGGCATTCGACCGTGTCCCTCGGGTGTCCTTTGGGAGGTCCTGCGGGAGTATGGGTGTCTGGCCCATTGTTGCGGGCATTCAGTCTTTGTACAACCGCAGTGAGAGCTTGGTTCGTATAGCCAGTAATAAGTCGGATTCGTTTCCTGTGGGTGTTGGACTCCATCAGGGCTGCCCTTTGTCACCGATTCTGTTCATAATTTTTCTGGACAGAATTTCTAGGCGTAGCCAGGTGGCGGAAGGCTTCCTCCTTCATGGCCTCAGAGTCTCAGCTCTGCTCTTTGCAGAGGATGCGGTCTTGTTGGCTTCATCAGGGGGTGGCCTCCAGCTCACAGTGGAACGGTTCGCAGCCGAGTGTGAAGCGGCCGGCATGAGAATCAGCGCCTCCAAGTCTGAGGCCATGGTCCTCAAGTGGAGTGCCCTCTCCGGCTCAGGAACGAGTTCTTGCCCCAAGTGGAAGAGTTCAAGTATCTTGTGGTCTTGTTCACGAGTGATCGAAGAAGGGAGCGGGAGATCGACAGACGGATCGGGGCTGCTTCTGCAGTGATGCGGACGGCTGCACGGTATGTCGTGGTGAAGAGAGAGCTTAGGGTAAAAGCGAAGCTCTCAATTACCAGTCGATCTACTTTCCTACCCTCACCTATGTCACGAGCTTTGGGTAGTGACCGAAAGAATAAGATCGCGAATACAAGCGGCAGGAAATGAGTTTCCTTCGAAGGGTGGCTGGCCTCTCCCTTAGAGATAAGGTGAGGAGTGCGGCCATCTGGGAGGGGCTCAGAGTAAAGCCGCTGCTCCTCCACATCAAAGGAGCCAGTTGAGGTGGCTCGGGCATCTTATTAGGATGCCTCCTGCCGCCTCTTGGGTGAGGTGTTTCCGGGCATGTCCCCCGGGAGGAGGCCCCGTGTAGACCCGGACACACTGGAGGGATTATAATCTCTCGGCTGGCCTGGGAACACCTTGGGGTCCCTCCGGATGAGCTGGCGGAGGTGGCTGGGGAGAGGGAAGCCTGGGCTTCTTTGCTTAGGCTCCTGCCCCCGCAACCCGCTCCCGGATAGCGGGAGAGAATGAATGGATGGATGGATGTTAGCTAGGTGTCAGCGGCAGCTGCAAGATGCCTTTGTAGTTTGTCAGGTGCTGGTCTCTTGCCACACCCGCCGTGATTCTTTGGCTTCCAGGTGAGACTCCTGGCCCTCAGAAGTGCCTTCACCTCCGAGGGCATCCAAGATCTTTGGTTGGGACTGAGATGGATTCTTTGGTCTACACTGACAGAGTCTGTACAGTGCTTGATGTGGTCCAAGACTACCTCTGTGTGCTCCTGTAGCTCCATATGATCTAATATAGCCACTTTGTTTGCTGAAAGCAGTCCTGCAGTTGGTTGAGTGCCCCCCACTGGCCATATATTTTACAATCTTTATTACAGGTTTGGTTTTCTTTCTGAGGGATGTGCAAGTGGGGACAAGGAGCAGGGAGAGATGGTTGGACATGTCTAGGTGGGGGAGGGGGACAGCCTTATATGCTTGCTTCGGGTTGCAGTATACCTTATCTAATGTGCTGCTGCCTCTGGTGGGAAATGTAACATACTGTACTAGCCTGGAGAGCACAAATTTGAGGCAGGCTTTATTAAAGTCTCCTGCAACAATGAAGCAACTGTTTGGCTGAGCCTTCATCAGCTCAATAATGATGTCATGCAGGAGTGACAGGGCTATGCTAATGTTAGCATCTGTTAGCATATGGATATATACTG
This sequence comes from Archocentrus centrarchus, assembly GCF_007364275.1. NCBI lineage: Eukaryota > Metazoa > Chordata > Actinopteri > Cichliformes > Cichlidae > Archocentrus > Archocentrus centrarchus. Next base: position 1,391,727 of record NC_044366.1, read on the forward strand.
CGGTTATAACTACCACAGTGATTTCTCTGGGTAGGTAAAATGGTCTGCACACAACTGAAACGGTCTCTAATTCCAGGCAACAGTGAGTTTGGCTATCATTGCTGCTTGTGCACTAGTCATTGTGTGTGCACGAACCCCCACCTGTCCTCTTGCCGGAGTTAGCATTCCTGTCATGGCGATGCAGGGTACGTCCCGTTAGCTGGACCGTAGCATCCGGTATGAGTGAATGCAGCCAGGATTCTGTAATGAAAATTATGCAGCAGTCTCTGATTGTTCTCCGCCTGCGATAATTCCAATTCGGTTGTTTTATGGACGACTACTCTGGCGTTGGTCAGAACAAGTCCTGGAGACCCCGGCGGTCTGGCTATTGTCTCTGGGATGTCGTGTCCTTGATGAAACTCACTTGTAACTTTAGTTTGTACCTGTTTCCAATGATCCAGATTTTGTTATGGGTGTATGCGAGCCTACTCTCATCAGCACAAATGCATTCACACATTAACACACTCAAAACAAGCAGCAAAGCAAACAAGCAAAAACACAACCAGGGAGCTGTTAAGCTTTCCAGCAGAAATCAACATTTTTACAGCCTGATACAGTAGCTGCTTCTGTGGACAATTTCCTCCTTCATAACAGTTGTACGTGAGGAGATTCATAATTCCCCTTTTTAAATAAAGTTTGCATTATTAGGGGCGTTGCCTCTTTGACTGACAGGTGGATGGTGAGACCTGTGCCAGAAGGGTTTGATCTTTTGTATGGTTCCACTTGGAGAGTCAGAGAAATGAAGAATGATGAGAATATCCCAGTAAGATAGGTATCCTGTGGTTATTTTTCCATGAGGACTTAGAAAGCAAATCATCAGATCATGTTTGATCTGGTTCTGATATTTCACTGGTGAAACTTCAAAAAAGTGCATTCTGGGTAAAATGTAAAGGCTCCAATCACAATGTGGAAAAGATGGCTGCTCAGAACAAATGAGCGCGTATGAAAACTACCACTTTTTTCTTAGATTTATCCCAGGATCATCTTCTTGCTGCGATTCAACCCTCCTGCCAATGACCTCATGCTTCCCAGACCCAAATATTCTATATATTATATAAAATACTATATAGGTATTATTTGGCTTTATTCTTATCATCAGTAGTGATGATGTGATTATGATCTTGGCAGAGGGAAGATGTTGCATATCTGACGGATTATTGTTCTGTGTGCAGTTCTGTGGAGCTCGATGCATCCAGTGAGCAGAAGCTCTCTGGGAGAAGATACCTTGTTGATGTCAGAGGTCAATGGAGCATGGTCTGACTGCTTCAAGCCTGACCGGAAGATAACAGGGACTCAAATAACCACTCCTTACAACCAAGTCATGCAGAAGAGCATCTCTGAATGCACCACATGTTCAGCTGTGAAGCAGGTGGGGCAGCAGCAGAAGACCACACTAGTGCTTCCATCTTCTGATGGCAGCAGGATAACACGCCATGTCACAAGATCATCTCAGTTGGTTTCTTCAACATGATGATGAGTCACTGCACTCAGACGGCCTCCACAGTCACAGATCTCAGTCCGACAGAGAACCTTCAGTATGTGGTGGAACGGGAGATTCAGGTCACATCTGCAGCATCTGTGTGATGCTGTGATGTCACATGGACCAACATCTCTGAGGAATGTTTCAGCACCGTGTTGAATCTGAGCCATGAAGAATGAAAGCAGCTCTGAAGGCAACACGGGGTCCAACCCAGTACCAGCAAGGTGTACCTAATAAAGTGGGCGGTGAGCGTACAGTTGGTGACAGAGAAAAGCCGTGTGACTCAGTCAGAGCAACAGGCAGACTGAGCAGAGGGATTAGAGGAGCTGAGGTGAGACCGACACTTAAAGACAACACAGGAACCAACAGGAAGTTGTGACGTTCATGAAGAGAGTGCTGAACAGTTTTTTTTCTTTGTGGAACCACGAGACACCATGTTTGAGTCTCAGTCGGCTTTTTCACCCTGATGTCAGGCTGCAAATGGAGCCTTCTCTGGGAAACGTTTCCTCGCTGGATCTACAAAAACGTGAATCACGCTCGAGCGCACACTTCATATCACACTGATTTCTTATGTGTAACTAGTGCCAGGTGGTTCTTGTGGTTCTTAAAATTGAGGAAGTCAGCCTTTGCCTGCCAGAAGGAGGAAAGCGGAGTAGCAGAAAAACATCATGTGAGCGTTCTTTGATTTCCCGTCCCTCGGCGTTGGTCTCCTCCTCTGAGCAGACCGATTCTTACTCTGCTGTTACCGGCACGCTGCCCATGTCTCACTTCCTGTCCACCATGCAGAGCCACGCAGCTTCAGCTGGGAACCATCAGTGTTTATCATTCATTTCAAAACTGAGTCAGCACTTTAACGAGGAAATGTTGTTAGTCTGCTGCACCTGATGCTCTCTGGCACACACACACACACACGTTCTCCTCGCTGCTCTTTGACAACATGCTGAATCGATTGGTCCTTTTTTCAGTCTGATGATAGGTAAGTTTTCTCCATTTAATTTGGCTGCTCTGGAGCTAAAATTAGTTTTAAAGTGTTTGGTGTTGGAGTGCCACAGGAAGCATTAATCATTAACAGTTTTTACTTTTTTCACACTTTCAGTGTGGGATACAACACGTGCGCGTGATGTTAACACCACGGCAGGCGACTCAGCGATCCTCCGCTGCAGCGTGGATAAAAATGTGGCGCAGAGGGGGACTCTCCGCTTCTATTGGCAGGATGACCAGAATTCTGTTCTATATTCTTTCTATGAAGGAAGAACAATCACTGACCACGTGAGTGACGTCTATCTGCAACGAGTCTCGGCCTTCCCTCAGGACATAATTACAGGGAACATCTCCATCGTCATTAAAAACCTGACGCTGGATGATAATGGCAGAACTTTGTGGGCATTTGCAGCAGTGTTGGACGGCAGCGGGACGATGCGATACCACCTGGAGAACACACAGATGTGTCAGACCACTCTACATGTAGCCGGTGAGGAAAGCTTCAGTTTCCTTCCCAAAAACAGGAAAGAAGTCATTCTGTCTTACAGGGTTGGCTAGCAACCGATGACCTCATCAGAATTAAAAAATAAGCACCTATAGTCAGCACAGATTACAGTTCATCATCAGCATTTTCCACTTTGGAAACTGGACATGATGAAGTCAGCAAACACATGTCTCTGCCATAGCTATTGTTAGCTTCATGCTATTGTTATTGCTAGCATTTAGCAAGCTGTTTCCACCTTTATGCTAAATGGAGCTAGCAGGGTGAAGCTGCATATTCAGTGCTTGTATATGAGAAGAGTATTAATTTCCCATCTCGGCTGAAACAAACAAATCAGCAGCGCCTGTTTTTCCTTAAATGCAGGAAATGACTTCCTGTTCCCCTCTGTCCTCAGTGCCTTACCACACGCCTACGCTAGAAGTGGACACAGAAACAATGAGTGCAGCGTGCTCCATCCAAGGAGGATTTCCTGCCCCTGAGATACAGTGGCTCCTCCGCCACAACACCTCCCATCAGTCGGTGGAGTCGAGGAGCGTCCACACTACAATGCTGCAGAATTCCCACAGTCGGCTCTTCAGCTCCCACAGCACCCTGCGCATCCCGGCCGGTGCTCCCGAGGCCGTGAGCTGCCTGAGCCACAACCCCACCTTAAACCGGACTGTGAACGCCACCCACACCTTCAACAAAGGTACGTTCAACCTGGTGAAAGGTTTGGAGTCCTTTAAAGAGGCGAGTGTGTATGGAAAAGCAAATTTTTGAATCAGGAACGAGTCTGATTTTTTTTTTAAATCAAAGTGTTTTAGTGAATTTTTATCTTCCCAAAAAATTCTCAGGTGGTGCGACCAAAACCACCTGACACGATCAGAAAGGAGAGCAAATATGAATTTTCATTAAAATAAAGTGTTTCAGTTTGTTTTTCTTCGCTCCATGTTGATGTTTGGAAACTGAATGTGATAAACTGCAAACTGTCACTCACACTTATTCCCACCTCTAAACAAGAAAAAATAACACATTTTTAACAGATTTGAATTATTAGACAATATAAACATAAAAGGCTCCTTCAGTGTTCACTCAGAAGCTTTCTGCATGTTATTATTCATATTCTGGTGTATCTGTATCACTCACTCGTCTCTGTGTTGCTGTGCAGAAGGTTCAGCAGATGTTTCAGAGCCTGAAACAGAAAGTCACTCTCAGACTAATTTAAGCCTCATTTACGAGCAGTCACATTTACTCACCAGTGTTACCTCCACCTGTAGGTTATTACTGGAAAACGAGGCGTCAGGTTTCGAAGCTGATTCTGTTCTGACTCAGGGCACCATCATTTCTAAACTAGCCCTGTTCACACACACATGCACATGAATCAGTCTAATGAAGACAGAAAAGCTCTTTAATGGGGAAAGTACAGACGGTGGGTTTAACATTTATAGCACACTCATTTCTGCCTGTGCATGCAAGGTAAGTGAGCTGTAACCCAGCCAAAGGGTTAAACAGCAGAAATCCATATTAATGCTTAAATGAATACATACAGCTCTGTGATCGTCAGATCTGCAGAGATGGAAACTCTGCTCAGTATCAGGCTGGTGTAAAGCAGCAGAACTGAAGGCTTTGTGCTGCTGAAGAGGACGAACACTGCTGTCTCACTGAGTAACGACAGAATAAAGTCACACTAAACTCCGTCAGGCCTGTGAAAGCACAAACACCGAGCTGCTCTGAGGGCTCTGATGTGCTGCTGCTGACACCTGCTGGACACGCAGCAGAGTGCAGCTTTTTTAAACCTTTATTTTACCAGGTAATGTGTTTGAGAACAGCTCTCATTTACAAACACGACCTTTAAACGAAGAAGAGACGCTCGTGGAGGAAATATCAGTAACTGTCAGTCACTGACACCCAGGATGACAGATTTATTTAATACAACCATCTAAATGCTAACTGGACTGACACTTACTCACTCCAAACCTCATTAACCCAGTCACACACACATCCATACAGTGCATTATTCTAACATTCACATACTGTCACACTACATGGATGGATGTGCTTTTGTTAAAACCATATCTGTCTGTGTGTCTGTCTGCAGGTGCAGCAGTGAGGAGCTCACCTGGAGGTCTGATAGCAGCTGCTGTGGCTCTTCTAACAGCTCTGCAGCGGCTGTGACTCACAGCACTGTGGCTGATATGTGTAAATATTATTTTTATGTAAATACTCTGTAATTTATTTTTCTTGGCTTGTAGATATTTAGCTCTTCATGTGGTCTTGAAAGATGCTCAGAGTTTGTTGGTTGGTGCTGGTGTGGGTTTCAGGGAGTCGTGGGCGGCAGGACGCTGCTGCTTTCTTTTTACTTTAATCTCATTGTTTTAACTTAAAAACAAACTTGAGTTTGTGAAAATGTCTCCATCTAAACTCAGGAAGGTCACCGAGTGAAACAAGCTTCACTGTTTTGAGCTGAAAACATGAATTTGTTGACTGAAGTCTGCAGACGGAGCTGCAGATCCAGCTGTTAGCAGGGAGAAATATCCCAGCAAACTCAGCCTGGCACATTTTAGGAACGCTGAAACATCAGTGAAGCGTTTCCCTCTCACAGCAGCATCTGTCTCAGCTGGGCACAGAGAAAACGTCTCCTTCATATTTTTGCTGGAACATTTGAATTAACTGGACTTTTGTTAAACTGAGACACCATGATCACATCTGCAGATATTTTGCTGGTGGATAAAAGTTTCCACAGTCTGCATCCTCACAAGTCCAAAACACCCTCAGCCATCGGAGCGTTCCCCGGGAACGGCGGGACGGGCAGGAGGGTTATTAAAGCCACCACACTGAGGAACTCTGAACTCATCATCTTAACCAACTCTCTGTGTTTCTGTGATTGTGTTCATGTGTTTTTATGAGTGTTATTTAATGCTAATGTCACATATTAAATGCTTCTTTAATTTATTTATATGTTTCTCATCTTACATATTTTCCTTTAAACATCATCAACCTGCAGATGGAGATTTGCTGTACAGATAAATCTGGTCCACAGAGCTCCTCTCTGGTTTGTCCCTTTATGAGTGAAATACAGAAAAGTAAAGGCACCCAGTGTAGCAGCTGTTAATGTTCCTGCTGCATGTTTAACCTGAGCTCTGTTTAAATACTTCAGTGATCATCAGATTCTATGAAACCAGCTGTCTGCAGTGTGACGACCGCGTATCTAAAAATGTGATAAAAATCAGATCAGAATGAAACAGTGAGATGATGTGTCGACATCTATGAAGGTCTTTAATAAAAATCTCAGTGTGGTGAAACTTAGAGCGCCCGGCCGAGTGAGTCCTGTGTGCTGATCTGAGTGCAGCCTGCATGAGATCAAATCCCCTGCTTAAACGGTCAAACCAGCCTCATAAATGCCTTTAACACACACACACACACACACACACACACACACACACACACACACACACACACACACACACACACACACACACACACACACCACTTCTAACCCAAATAAAGGGTCTTTAGTTAACACAAATGGATATTTAAAATGCTCTTAAAGTTTCAGATGAACCAAAATTAAAGTATGAAATAAGTCTTAACTCTACGTGCCTCTTCAGAGCACCTTTAAACATTATTCTAGCTGATCAGGTTCAATCCTTCTGTGGAGGAAACAGCAGGAAGCTGCTGCATGTTCCTCAAACATCTTCAGTTTTTAGTCATGAAGTCAATCCTGACAGAGTTTACTGACCCAGACACCAAGTCTGTGCCTGTGGCTGTTATCTCTGTGGAGCCAAACCTGATTTCTAATTTCACTTTAGCATTTTTGCCTCCTGTAGTCTCAGGCATATCAACAAGAAAGGAACCAACTTCCTCTGCTCCCCAATCATCTACATACATGAGTGTTTTTCTTTCTGCGCGATAAAATTTTATGTTCATTGCTCTCTGATTTTTCTCTAGTGGGCACAAGATATAAGTTCTGCTTTCATTCCATCCCACATCTTCACCTTCCTCCACCAGTGTCCTGAAAATATCATGACAGAACTCCTCCCCATCAGCTGTAAATCTCTTTCCTTTCTTGTGTTTGGACTCATCAAACCTCTCTGAACCTGCAAACCCGTAAGTAAAGGCACTTTTCCTGGATGCCACCAACCCTGGGTTTCTTCCCAGCATCACTGCTCCCTTCACGACTGCTTCTTGGGGCCTAAAAGGACACAGAACTTTACACTGATCACCAAACCGATCAATAACATGCTGACAGAGAATCTGGCTTTCAGCGTAGCCCCCCACTAACAGGATGTACTCAATGTTTAGATGTTTCCTCAGGATTTCTCTGAGACTGTCAGTGATGCCCTTCAGACTCTCAGCAAAGAAAGACCTCAGTGTCTCTTTGGAGATTATGATGGATCCCTCATCCCAGGAAGCTCCTCGCACTGATTCAAAGAACTTTTCTATTTCCTGCCTTTTCTGAGCCAATACTGTCAGATTATAGGGGCAGCTCATCTGAACATCATCATCTACCTGTTTGAAATACATAAAAGCATTCATAATTTCTGAACCTCACTGGGAAATTTTCCTTCATATTCATCCCAGACACCATCACAGAAGATTTCTCTGAGGAACTCTTTGAATTTTCTGTCCACACTTTGTCCTCCCAAATCATTTCTTGAGACCTTGTGCAGCATCTTCAGGGTTCCTCCATCCAGGACTTCATGAACAGTGATGCTAACAGTTTCATCTGTAACACACACAGGAAGTGATGAAAGCTGACTTCCTGTAGCAGCAGACTCGTCACAGCAGAACTTCCATCAAACACAGTCGGATCTTTACAGCCTGTCTGTGGATGAATGTTAGTCTAACAGTGTAACAGGGTCACATGCAGTACCTCCACAGTCCACCACCATGTACTGAGGCCCTGGATGTAGATCCAGGTCCTCTCCATCATGGTTCTGTGTGATGAACCCATCAGCTGGCAGCTTCTTACACCAGACTGCAGCTGCCTCTGGTTCCAGAGCGATGATCAGGGTGTGTTCACGTCCTTCTGTAACCATTCCTGCCTGGAAGTGAAATAAAACTGGATCTTCTGAACATCTCAGGATTTCAGAGCTCTCTAAAGAAAATTATGTTACCTGAGCTGCAGCTTCTCTCATGAACTGCTTTGCTGAAGGATCCCAGATCACAGGTGCAGTCAGCACCCAGGTGAGTCAGAGGCAGTGAAACTCATCCCTGCTGTGTTCTCTGAGATGGTTCTCAGCGCGTGTTCCTTCAGGAACCTCAGAGCTTCTGTGAACACCTTCAAGGCCTACATCGACTTCTTGTTTGCAGCTTTAATCGTCACATCTCTGCTGACTTTCTGCAGATAAAATAGTTTGTACACAGTCATCAGTTCAGTGGTTTCATCCATCTAAAACTATCACAGTCTTAAAGCTGGTCCACATATAACGTTTTAATATGAGTGTTTTAATGTCCCACAGAACAGAGAGACTATTTATCCCATGAATCAGTTCAATCTGAGACAGTTTCTTTCACAGATTCACAGATTCTTTCAGTGAAGGTTCATCTCCACAGATGATTAAATGATACCATCCTCCTGCAGTTTCTAACTCTCTGAGAGCTTCCTGGACTCACTGCAGGCTGATTTCTACTAAACTTTAAAACCTCAGTTTTTGCTTCACCAACATGAAAACAGAGTCCTGACACACAGGTACACAGCTGGCTATGATGGTAGAGCCTCTTTTTCAGATAATAACCAAACATATTTAATAATCTATATCTGCAAATGTCCATTCTTGTTCTTCTGTATGAGTAATCTGTCCTTCCAGAACATCAGGGCTCAGAGGTTTTTACTCACTCTGTCACAGAGCGCTATCCTGAAGTTTTCAAAGAAGTAGTGTTTCTGTGCTTCTTCTCCACGCATGCAGGTATAAACTGTTTCAGCTTCATAACCAAATCTGAGAAATTCTTCATATTCATTGAACAGAATGCAGGTTGGAGTTTTTGGGGTCTCCAGTCCGAGCTCTTCACCCCACCTTCTCAAACAGGGATCAACTTCTGCCCCTCTGGGTGTCAAACTGAAGGCATATCCACTGTATGCAGCACCAAGCTCTATGGCTATGATATGTGAGTTATTGCAGAAATTGGTCCATCTGGTCAAAAGAGCACAAAGGTCAGAATACCAAAGAGCAGCAGTCACTCTGGATTTATCCTTATTTCTGTAAGCCCCGCCTCCTTTTTTAAAATTCATCCCTTACTCTTTAATAAAAGTCATTTATTGTTTTCAGTAGAATCTGTAACCTGTGTGAACAAATGATCTATATAAAACAGCAGATCTAATATTCTTATATATCAGTTAAACTGTTACTTTATATTCATTCACACTGCTGAGAAACAAAGTGAATACATTATTGTGCTTAACTGCAGGCAGAAAAACAAAAGCATTTTTAATCAACCTCACAAATAAACAAAGGCAGGCTGGGAAAATTATGATCCAAGAAGGTGGGATTGTTTCAATTCAGACAGGAGAGCAACAAAGCAGGCGGCCAATCACTGAGACTGCTGCAGGTAAATATCACCTGAAATCCAATCATGTGATCCCAAAATGAAAATGAACATAAGCATAATAAGGTCAGATACCTTCTCCCAGTCAACAAAACAAATATAGACTGGTTGAGAAAACTCCAGCACACCCCTGAATATCCTTTAGAGGACAAAGAGCTCAATGACCAGGACAAAAACATGACTTTCCAAATGTTGTTTGTTCCTGAATCTGGGAGGAATAAAGTGGGTGGAGACGAGTGTCGGGGTGACCTGAGACTGAAGTCTCCTTCAGTCCTTCAGTGAAAGTCAGTATCAGACCCCAAACTGTCGGATATTTGGAAGAATCAGATTTTATCTGATACGTAAGACGGATTTGTACAAGTCTGATGAAATTTCATGGGTCATTGAATCTGACTGAGGTGATTACAAATAGACAAATAGCTTAATGTCACAGGAAGACCCCAAAATGCAGGACTCATAACGATGAACTTAATGTATTTTTATTGAAATGAAGATCATAAGCAAATAAACTGGGCTGGGCTGAGGCCAGACCTAAACTACGGCACACAAGGGACGGAGAACGAACGAACGAACGAAAGAACGCGCACACAAACAACAGGTACATAGACAACAACACAACAAAGAACAGAAGAAAACTGGGGGCTTAAACACACATCAGGTAATCAGGGCAAGAGGAAACAGCAGGTGAAGCAAATGAAACTAATAACAGGGGAAGCAAAACTGAACACAAAGCACAGGGAACACAAGACTGTCAAAATAAAACAGGAAGTCACTAGACAAGGTACACGTAGACTTGACACAGGGAAAAACAAGGGACTAGAAATAAACAGGAATACAGAAGAGAACCAATAAACATGATCAGAGAAATAACTGAAACAGAATCAAAAGAACACAAAACACTGGGCTACCGGCCCAGGACCCTGACAGAAATATTACCTGAATGCATTTTTATAATAAAACACACTGAAGTTGAGATGCTGAGATGGTGTTGGTTATTTACTTACAGTTTTACTGTTTTAATTTAAAGTATTAAAGATTAAACTCCTCCGTGAATCGCCACCTTATCGTGGTGGAGGGGTTTGTGTGTCCCAGTGATCCCAGGAGCTATGTTGTCTGGGGGCTTGTCCCCCTGGCAGGGTCTCCCATGGCAAACTGGTCCTGGGTGAGGGTCCAGACAAAGAGCGGTTCAGAAGACCCTTATGAGTGAAAAAACAAGGGAACAGTTTACCCTGCCCGGGATAGGGTTACCGGGGCCCCACCCTGGAGCCAGGCCTGGGGAGGGAGCTCGAGGGAGAGCGTCTGGTGGCCAGGCATTAGCCCGTGGTGCTTGGCCGGGCGCAGCCCGAAGAGGTTACATGGGCCCGCCCTCCTGCAGGCCCACCACCCGCAGGAGGTGTCGTAGGGGTCGGGTGCAATGTGTGTCGGGCGGTGGCCGAGGGCGGAGGCCCTGGCGGACCGATCCCCGGCTATCGAAACTGGCTGTTGGGACATGGAATGTCACCTCTCTGGTGGGGAAGGAGCCTGAGCTAGTGCGTGAGGTTGAGAGATACCAGCTAGATATAGTTGGGCTCACCTCAACGCATGGCCTGGGCTCTGGAACCAGTCTCCTGGAGAAGGGCTGGACTCTGTTCCAGTCTGGAGTTGCCCTCGGTGAGAGGCGGCGAGCTGGGGTGGGTATTCTTATATCCCCCCGGCTTGCTGCCTGTACGTCGGAGTTTTCACCGGTGGACGAGAGGGTAGTTTCCCTGCGCCTTCGGGCTGGGGAACGGGTCCTGACTGTTGTTTGCGCTTATGCGCCGAATGACAGTTCAGGGTACCCACCCTTTTTGGAGTTGCTGGGTGGGGTGCTGGAGAGTGCTCCATCTGGTGACTCCATAGTCTTGCTGGGAGACTTCAACGCTCACGTGGGCAATGACAGTGAGACCTGGAGGGGCGTGATTGGGAGGAACGGCCTGCCCGATCTGAACCCGAATGGTGTTTTGTTATTGGACTTCTGTGCAAACCACAGTTTGTCCATAACGAACACCGTGTTCGAACACAAGGATGTCCATAAGTGCACATGGCACCAGGACACCCTAGGTCGCAGGTCGATGATCGATTTTGTAATCGTATCATCAGTTCTGCGGCCGTATGTTCTGGACACTCGGGTGAAGAGAGGAGCTGAGCTGTCAACTGATCACCACCTGGTGGTGAGTTGGATCAGGTGGCGGGGGAAGACAGACCTGGCACACCTAAACGTATTGTGAGGGTGCGCTGGGAACGCCTGGCAGAAGCCCCAGTCCGGGAGATCTTCAACTCCCACCTCCGGCAGAACTTCGACAGCATTCCGAGGGAGGCTGAGGACATTGAGTCCGAATGGACCATGTTCCGCACCTCCATTGTTGAGGCTGCTGCTCAGAGCTGTGGCTGCAAGGTGGTTGGTGCCTGTCGTGGTGGTAACCCCCGAACCAGATGGTGGTCACCGGAGGTGAAGGGAGCCATCAAGCTGAAGAAAGAGTCCTATCGGGCTTGGTTAGCCTGTGGGACTCCGGAGGCAGCTGACAGGTATCGACAGGCCAAGCGGAATGCAGCTCAGGTAGTGGCCAAAGCAAAAACTCGGGTGTGGGAGGAGTTTGGTGAGGCTATGGAAAAAGACTTTCGGACGGCATCGAAGCGATTCTGGCAAACCGTCAGGCGACTCAGGAGGGGAAAGCAGTGCTTCACTCACACTGTTTATAGTGCGGGGGGGGTGCTGCTGACTTCAACTGAGGCTATAGTCGGACGGTGGAAGGAATACTTCGAGGACCTTCTGAATCCCACTGACAACGCCTTCTGTAGTGGAAGCAGAGTCTGGGGATGAGGGGGATGACTTGACCATCACTGGGGGTGAGGTCACTGAGGTAGTTAAACAACTCCTTGGTGGCAGAGCCCCTGGGGTGGACGAGATTCGCCCTGAGTTCCTGAAGGCTCTGGATGTTGTAGGGCTGTCTTGGTTGACACGCCTCTGCAACATCGCGTGGAGATCTGGGGCAGTGCCATTGGATTGGCAGACCGGGGTGGTGGTCCCCATCTTTAAGAAGGGAGACCGGAGGGTGTGCTCCAACTTTCGGGGGATCACACTCCTCAGCCTCCCCGGTAACATCTTCTTTGCGCGCTTTGAGTCGGGAAGCCGACAGCCCGCTGCGCTCCCGGCCGGAGGGGCGGAGACACTCACTGTGACGGAGCGCGACGTGAGGAGGGCGTTTAGACGTGTAAACACCAGGAAAGCGGCTGGACCAGACGGTATTAGTGGACGTGTCCTTAAGACCTGCGCTGACCAGCTGGCACCTGTGTTTACAGTGATATTCAACCTCTCACTGAAACTGTGTGTGATTCCCACCTGCTTTAAAAAGTCCATCATAGTCCCTGTCCCAAAGAAACCACACCCCAGCAGCCCCAATGACTTCAGGCCCATAGCACTCACCTCTGTGGTGATGAAGTGTTTTGAGAGACTCATCAAGACATTCATCACCTCCTCACTGCCCACCACCCTCGACCCACTACAGTTTGCATACCGGCCAGACAGATCCACAGACGACGCCATATCCTTCCTCCTCCACAAGACCCTTTCACACATAGACACTGGTAAGGGGAACTATGTGAGAGTGCTGTTTGTAGATTACAGCTCAGCATTCAACACCATAGTTCCCTCCAGGCTGGTCTCTAAGCTGCTGGACCTGGGCCTGGGCCCATCCCTGTGCAGGTGGGTTCACAGCTTCCTGACCAGCAGACCACAGGTGGTACGAGTGGGTCACCTCACCTCATCCTCCCTCACCCTCAACACTGGATCCCCCAAGGCTGTGTGCTCAGCCCTCTGCTGTACTCACTGTACACCCATGACTGCGAGGCCACGTCAGAGTCCAACGTCATCATCAAGTTTGCTGACGACACTGCTGTTGTGGGACTAATCTCTCACAATGAGGAGACAGCCTACAGGAGAGAGGTCTCCCGCCTGGAGAACTGGTGCCAGGAGAACCACCTCCTGCTCAACGTCAGCAAAACGAAGGAACTGATCGTGGACTTCAGCAGGAAGCAGCAGAGGGACTACCATCCACTTGTCATCAGTGGTGCTGAGGTGGAAAGAGTGGACACCTTCAAATACCTGGGAGTGACCATCTCACAGGACCTGTCCTGGACTCATCACATAAACATCACTGTGAAGAAGGCCAGACAGCGTCTCTACCTCCTCAGGCGGCTGAGAGACTTCAAGCTCCCACTCAAGGTGCTCAGGAACTTTTACACCTGCACCATCGAGAGCATCATGCGTGGGAGCATCACCACCTGGATGGGAAACTGCACCAAGCAGGACTTCATGGCCCTAAAAAGGGTGGTTCGTTCAGCTGAACGGACCATCAGAACCACCCTCCCCAACCTGCAGGACATTTACACCAAGCAGTGCAGGCTGAGGGCCATGAAGATCCTAAAACAGCCCAGCCACCCTGGACACTCTCTCTTCTCCCTGCTCCCATCAGGCCGGCGTTACCGCTGCCTGAGGGCTAAGACTGAAAGGTTGAAGAAGAGTTTTTACCCACAAGCCATCCGTCTGCTCAACTCTGAGCCCTAACTGGACTATTATTGCACAGTGTAAATATTATAATTTAAAAAGTGTGTATAGTGTATAGTATATAGAGTATAGTGTATAGTGTGAATTACTTTTTTTTATTTTATTCTTCTTATTATATGTGTGTGTATATAAGGTTGCAGGTACAAAATACATTTCACTGTGCATTGTACTGTGTATAACTGTGCATGTGACAAATAAACACTATCTTATCTTATCTTATCTTAAGGTCTATGCCAGGGTGCTGGAAAGGAGGGTGCGTCCGTTAGTCGAACCTCGGATTCAGGAGGAACAATGCGGTTTTCGACCTGGTCGTGGAACGCTGGACCAGCTCTTTATCCTCTCAAGGATATTCGAGTGTGCGTGGGAGTTTGCCCAACCAGTCTACATGTGCTTTGTGGACTTGGAGAAGGCATTCGACCGTGTTCCTCGGGGTGTTCTTTGGGAGGTTCTGCGGGAGTATGGGGTGTCTGGCCCATTGGTGCGGGCCATTCAGTCCTTGTACAACCACAGTGAGAGCTTGGTCCGTAATAAGTCGGATTTGTTTCCTGTGGGTGTTGGACTCCGTCAGGGCTGCCCTTTGTCACCGATTCTGTTCATAATTTTTATGGACAGAATTTCTAGGCGTAGCCAGGTGGCGGAAGGCTTCTTCCTTGGTGGCCTCAGAGTCTCATCTCTGCTTTTTGCAGATGATGCGGTTCTGTTGGCTTCATCAGGGAGGGGCCTCCAGCTCACAGTGGAACGGTTCGCAGCCGAGTGTGAAGCAGCCGGCATGAGAATCAGCGCCTCTAAGATAACAAGTTACCATTCCTGGACTGTGCGGTGCTTATCGAGGAAGATGGAAGCCTCAACATTGAAGTTTACCGGAAGCCCACACACACAGACCAGTATCTCCTCTTTGACTCCCACCACCCTCTGGAACACAAACTTGGGGTGATCAGGACCCTACAACACCGTGCGGAAAGTGTTCCCTCTAAGGCAGAAGGGAAGCATAAGGAACACACACACACATTAAGAAAGCCCTCAAAACATGCGGTTACCCCAACTGGGCCTTCATCAAATCAGCTAAGATGCACAGGAATGAAGGCCAAACACAAACTACAGAGAATGGGAAGGACAAGAGGAACAACATTGTCATCCCATATGTGTCAGGCTTGTCAGAGAAACTCAGAAGAATTTTCTCCAAGCATGACATCTCAGTATACTTCAAACCAAGTCACACCCTAAGACAAAAACTGGTTCATCCCAAGGACAAACCCGCCAAACACAAGATCAGCGATGTAGTGTATGCTGTTCAGTGCAGTGAAGAGTGCTCGGACCTCTACATTGGTGAAACCAAACAGCCTCTTCACAAACGAATGGCACAACATAGAAGAGCCACCTCGACAGGACAAGATTCAGCAGTACATCTGCATCTGAAGGAAAAAGGGCACTCTTTTGAGGATGCCAATGTTCACATTTTGGACAGGGAAAACAGATGGTTTGAAAGAGGAGTGAAAGAAGCCATCTATGTCCACTGTGAACAACCATCATTGAACAGAGGAGGTGGATTACGTCACCAACTTTCCCCCGCTTACAGTGCTGTCCTGAGCTCCCTTCCCAGACGTCTCAACCCCCATTCACACCTTTGTTCCAGTGACCTCAATAGGCCACAGGAAACAATGGAGCGGAGTCCTAAATTGGTTTCAACTGAAACCACTGATTAAATATGACCCACGCCCCCTTCACACCTGGGCACATGCGTTCAAGCACATGATCAATAGAGGGTCATAACCATCTCCAGGGGACTACGCCCACAGGGGTTTAAATACCTGGGTCTCTCCACCATTTGGTTGAGAACTGAAGAAGCCTTTCGGATGAGAGGTGAAACGTCTTCAAGAAACAAAAAGAAGTCCAGTCGCCTTTTTCAAGCTCCAGAGACCATGAAGCTGCAGCTTCTTCTCCTTTATGTGTGTGATCTCTCCCTCCACTTCTTTAATGAAGCTTTCTGCTTCAGTCTCAGTTTCTTTCTGCTTCGTCTCGATCTCCTTAGTCAGCCCGATGAACTCTGTCTTAATGTGCTCCATCAAAGCAGTCATCACTCTCCTGCTGCATGATAGCGCTTCCTCAGCTTTCTTTCTGTTGGTCTTCACTGAGTGATGGACCTCCTGGATTTTCTGCTGACGCTCCTGGATCATCTGATCCATGCCTTTCTTTTCTAATCCCAGCTGGGTTTTCCTCCTTTCAGCCTCGTCCTCCAGACTCACTGTCTTATGGGTTTGATGGTCACCACCTTTACAGGACTGACAGAGAAACATCTGCTCCACTCTGCAGAACAGCTCCAAAGGTTCACCATGATCCTGACATACTCTGCTCTCCAGGTTGTTATCCGGGTCGATCAGCTTGTGTTTCTTCAATGCTAAAATCCTCTGATGAGGCTCCAGATGTGTTTGACAGTAGGACATGAAACACACTAAGCAGGATTTCAGGGCTCTGACCTTTGCCCCTGTGCAGATACCACAGAAGACATCTCCATTTCCTGCTTGCTCACCTTTGTTTTTGATCTTTTCAGCCATCTCAGCGATGACGGGGTTAACCCGAAGAGAAGGCCTGCTGTAAAACTTCTCTTTGCACAGAGGACACTGAAGGACGGTGGTCAGAGCGCTCCAGCAGGCTGTGATACAGTCCAAACAGAAGTTGTGTCCACAGGGAATCGTCACAGGTTTCGTGAACACACTCAGACAGATGGAACAAAGCAGAGTGTCCTCAGACAGCAGAGCCGAGGCAGCAGCCATGGCTGCAGTATACCAGAGAGACATCAGACAGAGATATGGAGACGCATGAGGACGGTTTCTATATTTACAGCATATAAAAGCGCTGAAATAAATCACATAAAATAAAATAGTTAAAACGCAACTGTACCTTTTGTGTCACAGTTTCACCAAACCTTTCAGAGGTGTAAAGGAAAGTTAGAAGCAGGTTCTACTTTCTTCTATTTTCTACTTCAGCTTCTCCTCCCATTTCCTGATTTCTCTGCAGGTGAATAATTATTTAGAAAACACACCATGAAAACTTCACAGATTAAACAGGTTCACTGAGAATCCCACAAACACAACAGTTTACAATGAACTCCTGGACTCACATTTCTGTCCTTAGTTTCCTGAAAACAACGTGGATAAAAAGTCAAACATGGCAGAAGGAACAAAGGTGAGTTGTGACTCCGCCCACTGAGACTAAGAATGCAGATGTTCCTGTTTGTTCCTGCATCTGTGATCTGTGTTTCCTCTCCACTCCTCAACTGTCAGCTAATTAATGTGTGACTGCTGGAACATATATTCAGCAGACCTGAGTACACACACGTGCAGTATCGAGTAAATAAAACTGAATTGAACTGAACTATCCACATTTTATCTCCATCTGTTTCTGCTCAGACTGAAGCATCAGGTGGATCACTAACAGTAAGACCTGGAAACAGATGAAGGTCTTCATCAAAGCAGCAGCAAGTCTCAGAATAACTGTTAATATTTCCATGTACTTTACTTTCTGTGGGAAAACAGGAAGTAACAGACCTTTATCCCAGCATGGTGTGATGATGCACCAGCATCCACAACCAGGCTGGCCGCAGGGCGGAGCTCAGCTCACCCATTCCACCGGTGGGAGGAAAAGCAAAGAAAACAGCGGTGCTGCTGCTTACAGTGATCTTTACTGCAGGCCGCCTGCAGCTCTCCTCTTCCTCTGCACGCCGTCTTTCAGCAGAGCTGATTCTCTGAGAATGCAGAGGTGGACTTGCTTTCTTCAATTAACAGAGACGTGCATGTTAATGAACATCAGTATACCAAAAATATATGATGTAAACATACCAGATTAAAACAAACTGCTCATTCACTCCTGCAGTCAGGTCACATAAATCATGATATACAAAAACAATCAAACGTGCAACAAATAATGATGCAGACAGTAAAAATGGTCACAGCCACCGTGTGAGCTGTGCCTTAAATGTGTTGCTGCTGATAAACTATCCCAGTATATAGTTTCCATTGCTGACAGAACAGTTTATTGTGTATCTATGAGGCACCACACTCCCCTCTAGTGGTGGCTCCAGTGCCCACCTCACGATCCATCTTCTGATTAATAAATTAAGGGGTGTGGAAAATCTGTGAAACAAGCATAATTTAATGTTTTAAAGTGATCAAAGCTCACATATCTGTCAGCAGGTGCACCTCTGTTTAGAGAGGAGCCCCCTGACAGCAGGAATACTTCCTGATGACGGCGCCTCCTACAGGTATAAATCCACACCTTAACCTGAAACAGTGTTTCCAGCAGCCTGCTGTGTCTGATGGCCTGCTGCTCAGTAATCTGTTGTGTTTAATAAAACCTCCTCCCCACTGTGGAATATAATCTGTAAAATTAAGTATCAGCATCACTGGTTGCCCATGAGCAGCTCTGTCACACACAGTGTTACTAACTTTGTAGATGTGCCCTTAAATGAATGTGTTTCATCTCTAACTACTGTAGGCTGATGGGTCATGTGATGAGTGCTACATTTGATTAATTTCTTACAGATAAATGACAGAAAAGCTGCTCCTGCTGAAAGTTTGTGTTGTGTTGGATAGAAGTGAGACAGAAGCAGCAGGTAAATGTAAAGCAGATGTTTCATCCACGAGGTTTCTTCAGGTCCAAAACCAACAGGTGGAGAGACCCAGGTATTTAGACCCCTGTGTGGAGGTGGTTGTTGACCCACTCCTATTCATGTGAAAGGAGGTGTGGGTTGTTACTAACAGGGGTTTTGGGTGAAACCACTGAGACGTCACCCCAACCTATCAAAAGACCTGTTGAGGTCACCTGAAGAAAGGTGTAAATGGGGGCTGAGATACCTGGGGAGGGAGCTCAGGTCAGTGGGGGAAAGTTAATAATCCACTGTTCAGTGTTCACAGTGGACACAGAAACTTCTTTTACTCCTCTTTCAAACCATCTGTCTTCCCAAACAATCTGTGAACACTGGCATCCTCAAAGAGTGACCTTTGACCTTTACATACAGATGTACAGCTGAGTCTTGTCCTGTTGAGGTGGTTTTTCTATGTTGTGCCATCATTTGTGAAGAGGCTGTTTGGTTTCTCCTCTGCAGAGGTCCGAGCGCTCTGTTCAGTTCAATTCAATTTTATTTATAGAGCAGCAAATCAGAACAAACAGTCGCCTCAAGCTGCTTTATATTGTAAAGACCCTCCAATAATACAGAGAAACGTCAGAACGACCCCCTATGAGCAGCACTTGGTGACAGCGGGAAGGAAAAACTCCCTTTAACAGGAAGAAACCTCCATCAGTCTGTTTATTATTATAATATGACGACACATCAGGACTCCAACTGTATGAATACATGAGCAGACCACATATTAGCTGCAGAGGGGGATATGAAAACTTTCTGTGTGCAGGATGACATCATCACACTGACATCACACTGTTATTGCCCCGCTCACTGAGTGGTGGAGAGGTGACGTCTGTCTGCCTGTTAGCAGGATTACTCAGAAACTTAAGAACAGATTTTGATGAAGGTTTCTGGAGTCGGGGTGGTAGAAGGAACAACTGTGAGGGATGGACTCAGAGCTGTTCAGGTTTGAAAACAGCTTTGTGTTCTTCAGTGTTTACACTCTGCTCCAGACTCACTTTACTGCTTATTTAACTTTTACTAATGATCAGCCTGGTGAAAAATCCATCTGCCACACACACATTCTGACTGCACAGGCACAGTTTGTGGGTTATTTGCTAATATGTGTGATTTGTTGAGCTGCTGGAAACTCTGTGTTTGAAACTTGAAAACAGAAGGAGCAGTTCCTGCGCTGAGGCTCGGTCCTCTTCCAGATGCTGAAGTATGACCTCAATTTTATTGACACATGAATGCATGGACACAATGACAGGAATGAGAACGAAAATGTATCCAGATGTGACCGTGTTAGGATGAGAGGGTGGAGTGCTAAGCTATAAGCTGCTAACACCACAGACTGTGTGTGAGCATCACACACACACACACACACACACACACACTGAGATACATGCCAATCAACAATATCCAATCAAAATCCCAGAATTTCACTCAGCAAACTTAAGCTCCGCCTTCCTGACGGTCTGTTTGTCCAGTGAAGCAGCCATATATATGATTGATCCAATTAAAGCTTCAAACATTTGTTTTTTTCTGCTGAAATGTTGGACATGTTAACGTTGGTGTGTACAGGGACTGACTCAGGAAATACAAAATAAAGAGAATTAATAGTAAATTTGTTAAACTATTGAAAAAGATCTTAACATTTTAATGAGATCAGACTGCAGGGCCCCTGCAGGTGGAGGCCACAGAGGGAGGAGACCCTGCAGGGTCCAGAGCACTCTTTTCCTGTTTACTTTTCCCTGGTTAATTTTTTTTCTTAATTTCCCCCTTTTATGGGGGGCACGTTTATATTAAATATCCCAAATCGTGTGTGGAGGCCCATTGGCATGCCTCAGGAACCTTCTGACAAAGAACCTGCAGACCAGAGGACTGCTGGATCTGAACCAGAGGACCGCTGGTGGACTGAGCTGAAGAGTCTGGTAAGGATGGGGGGTGAGGCTGATGAGTGGTGACACATTGGGCCCAGCCCCCACCTGTCAGATGTACCTGGAGGTTTTGGTTTGCCTTTTTGTGTGTGCTGGGTGCAAAAAGTTCAGCAATCACTGAGATCTGGTTTCATATCAGGGCAGAAGTTTCAAGGGGTCAAAGTGCACAGGAGTCCCATGCAGTGCAATCACCAGAACTTCCAGTGACCCACCTCCAGCAGTTTAAGGGGGCAAAGCGGGAAAGATGGGTCAAAGTGTTTTTTGATGCAGATCTTGGAGAAATGTGTGCACTGCAGCTGTCATGATGACAATAACAATGTTAGTGAGAACAACAATAAAGACAAAAAAAAAAAACAAATGTGAAGAGGACTCAGTTTTGGAGCCAGCATCAAGTGGACGTTAGAGGAACTGCCCCTACAGGAGGCGCTGGAAGAACCAGCACGTGTGTGAAACCACCGTGTGTCCGCCAGGTGTCGCCAGAGGCGGGGTTATGTGACGCACACTCTGGGGTTTTTGTTTTTTTCGGTATTGCCATGCGACAGGCTTCCAAGTGCCAACATCATCCCTGCATCTAGTGCGCCTGCGCACGACGATCCCATTCTTGTCCCGCAGGCAGCATTCCGGGTGGAGAGGGAGAGAAAGAGGCGGACAGAGGAGAGATTTAAGGCCGAGGAGAGGATATTTACCCGGGCAGACGCGGGCTGGCTGTGAGGACGAGCTGCGGAGGTTATGGTGAGTAGAAGAAAGGGGGAGGAAGCTGCTCCTCTTCGCCTCCCGCTCAGGTTTTCTCCTCTTTGTGCCGCCCGGCTGTGGACTGACGTTTCATTGAAGGGCTGCTAGGAGGCTAGCTGCAGCTTTGATTCCTGCACACACCTCTGCTGCCTCTCGGCCCGGGCCGGCCTGCAGCTCCTCGGAGAAAGGAGGGAGAGGCTCACGGTCAGCTGGGCGGGGGGAGACACAGGCTCGGGGTAGGGGGGGCTTCGGCTGGAAGCTGTCAGGGCTGGCAAGGCTAGCAGAGGCTCAGCTAACGTTTGCACAAAAGCAGAGGGCTGTGTGTGTGTGTGTGTGTGTGTGTGTGTGTGTGTGTGTGTGTGTGTGTGTGTGTGTGTGTGTGTGTGGCCTGTTAAAAGTGGTTGGAACAGTACATCACAGGGAGCTGCAGCACCCGTTATTGAATGGATGGATTATTACTAAGAGCCAGGCGGTGCCCCCACCTGACCCCCCCCCCCGTCAGCTGATCTTGACCTGCTGTGTTTATTGAAGCCGTGCAGATCGTGCGTATTCATACTGAGGAAAATTTGTCCAAATTTGGAGCTTTTAGATGTAATTTTTGAGCCCTGATTGCTTCATGAATCAGGACATTTTCACATTAGCATTTACACCCACTCCAGGTGTCACAGTCTGCACACAAACCTGCTTTTGTTCAGTGTGATTGGTCCCCTGACCAGCTGTGAGCATCAGTGTGAGGATCCATCACTGTGGATGGATGTAGAGCAGCGTTCACTGCAGGAAACCTCACAGAGTGCATTCTGGGTAAAAGTCAAACTAACCGGACAGAGAAGCATGTAATGTTTCTGTCCCTTGTTTAGAGCAGCGTCAATAATTTTATAATTTAATGACTTAAATTTTTAATGAAGACAAATAATCTGGGAAAACAGATTCCTGGATTATTGTTTTGCTTTCATTTTCACTCTGAAGCTCTGAAGCACCTGTCCTTTACACCGCTACATTTGGGCCCCTCCCTCAAAGCTCAGACTCGCTGTCTGTTTAGTTCAGCTCGAGCTGAGGTGAAGCTGAGAGACTCGAGTCGGTAAGAAGCCCAGTCTGGGTTTCTGTAGCCGGACCCGTGGAGCTGCCTCTGTCTCCGGAGTCCACAGCCCCTCATTTATCCTCCGTACTGGAGGCTCATCGCACTGCTGTCTGCTTCTGAAACATCATTTATGGTCACCTGCCTGGTCACCTCTGCATGAATGAACACATTATTTAATGTTCATTAGTGTACAGTGCTGCTCTGAGACGCAGCCGTCAGCAGGTGCAGCTCAGCTGTGAATAAATGAGGGTGAAAGTGAGCAGGTGACCCCCCCGTGCTAACCACAGAAAGCCAAAGTGGTTGTAAGTTCTAGGGTCAAAGGTCGTATAACCACGTGACCTGAGGACACTAACCTGCAGGAAGAGAAGGCCACTGTGTCAGCTTATCACTTCCTGAGGTGGTAGGAGTGAGTGTTCACACCAGACCAGGATGAGCCTCAGGTCAGGTGACCTGTCTGCAGCACGGAAACGATGGCGTTCAATCATCATCCTCTAATCTGAGGAACACACAACATGGACTCACACATGTTCTAGTCACACACACACACACACACACACACACACACACACACACACACACACACACACACACACACACACACACACACACACACAGCTCCCCCCCTTCGTTGGAGCTGTTTTAACTGTAAAGCTGTGGAGCAACCAGTGTGTGATTTTAATGCAGGTCCAGTAAACAGGAAGTCCTGACACATTTATGGCACCATGGCGGTCATAGTCCAGCGAGTCTGGCTCGGAGCGCTCCTGCGGGACATGCGGGTTAAATTTTCACCTGCTGGATGCTGTGCAGGAATTCCTTCATGCTCCATGAGCAGGAGTCAGCAGCCGTCAGCGGTGAGATGGAGCTGATTGGAGCTGCAGCTCTTGTTTGTGTTTCATGATGGGGGCAGATGGATGAGTCTCCATGTAGTTCCTCTTATGGACCCTCAGTGCTGTTAATAAGTAAATATGTGCATAAATTCAGTCGTGTGAGGCAGGTAACCTTTGTAGCTCAGCACAGAAGTTTAAAGTACGGCTTTGTTTGTGCTGAACATTGAAGGAAACACACACACATACATACATATAAACATAAATACTGTTTGATATTTGCTATGAACTGTTCTGCTGCTACCACCCAACATAAGAGAGGGAGGGCAGAGTCTTTATAAATGTGGGAGCGGTGTCCCTCCAAAGCCCAGCCAGGAATGTCTTAATCCACACCTTCTGAAATGAGGCCCACCCCACGGCCCTCGCATTGCCACAGCAAGGCCAGCAGGAGCTGTTCCTCTTCGATGGTCACCTCCCAGCCTCAGCCACTCTTTGGTGACCGAGCATAGTCACAGCAGACATTTGCTGCTAGCTGTAACGTAGCTGTAACGTAGCTGTGCTGCATGAATCTGGGTGGAAACCAGCCCAGGATGTGAGGCAGCTAAACTCCTTCACGTGGAAATCCATCCACGGGCTGTTGGAGACGGCGAGAGCGTCGGGGAACGTCATAGTTCTTAAGCTGTGCTGTAATCTGCTCATACTTTGGAAAAGCCAAACAGTGTGTGGTTACAGTGGGAGGTGTGCTGCTTGTTTCTGGATGTTGTTTGTTGGCATTTCAGTTTCATTAATTTCAGATCTGAGCTCCGATGTTTGAATAACCTTCCTGTGTCTGTTTCTTTGCAGGGCAGCCCCCTTCAGATTCAGGAACAGGTCATGGAGCTCTAAGCTAACCGTCTCCATCCACCTCCATCTGCTGCCTGAAGCACCTCATCCAGCCTGCTGTGGTTTGGCTCTGACTCCTCTGAGAGAAGAAGAGGGAGGAGTAAACGTCCCCCAGCTGCTGTGCAGACACACACATGCTGCATTGCTGCCATTCTCAGAGCCCTACTCCATCTATCCCGTGCTAGCAGGCTAGCATTTGGCACAGGAAGAAGGGGCAAGCACAGTGCAGTGGCCTCCTGCTTTTGTCCTCACTTTCCAGGTCATACCCACCAAGTGCAACTCCTTTGGTCCAGCTGTCAGCAGTGGAGGATTGCTAGCAGCCAGTCAGTCATAGAGCCGGCAGACTGAGGAGGCCAGAGGGTGCGTTTACCGGACGCCAGGGTGATGGAGCCCAGCATGGAGAACTGTCTGACCCTGGTCCTGCAGAAGGACGTGGGCCGAAGGCTGCAGGTTGGCCAGGAGATCATTGATTACATTCTGGACAAAGAGAAGTCCCACGACTTGGAGCAGGACCAGACGGCGCTGGACAAGATGGTCGACGGCATCGCCAGCTCCTGGGTCAACTCCAGCAACTTCAAGGTAACCTAGGTGATGTTCAGGAAGTACGGGAGACGCAGCCCTCAGAGGGTGAAGCAGCTTCCTGATTGCCCGCGGGGGGGTGTTAGCAGGAGGCTGCAGCCTGTCTGCTGGTTGTCCGTGTGGATTTTGCAGGTTTCCTCCTGCTGTCCACAGTTGTTCATGTTTGAATAATGGATGAGCCTGTAGGTGTGGATCTAAGTGCTCAGGCTGGAGAATCTGTGGAGAAGATGGATCGATGGGTGGGAGGAATTAGCTCGCAATGCTTTTGTGTCAGGACCTTCTCACACCTACAGGCACAATAGTATATTTGTTTGAGAGTCCTCTGAAGCATTCCCAGCTCTCTATTTTTATTTTAAACGGGAGAAAAAAATTCCAAAAGGAGCTCCGTGTGTTGTTCCCAACACGAGCTGCTCAGGAAGGCGTGCACTGAGCGCAGAGATGAGCTGAGCAGGAAGCTCGCTCTGTCATAGACTTCCATACAATCAGAACTTTATTTATCACCACAGATGGCGCCCCCTGCTGGACAAAGAAGGCAGGTTTAAGTTGAAGTGTTTTGTTTTCGGAGCCGCGGTTACGTCCGTCTTTAATAACCGGTGAGTGACCTGTGAACGCGCCTGCAGACAGCATCACTCTCCTCCTCAGTTACGGCCCATCTTCCACCCACTCGATGGCTCCTCTCAGAGGGTGCTGTGTTTAACAGCGTGCTCGAGGTGTTTTTATTGGGAAACTCTGTCATAGTTCACAATCATAACTGCTCAGGTTTGAGACAAAGCTGCTTTATGGTTTGCTGTGAAAGGCTGAGTCACAGAGATGAGATGGAGCAGAATGATGGCTGTTTACCTGCCGTCAATCTTCTGGAGGTGCATGTCTGTGTTATCGTGCACTCAGAATCAGCTTTCCTAGTCTGTTTGAGGAGGACTCTGCAGCCTTCCTCTGTGTTTGCTGTGCAGCAGGCTGACATTACTGTTTCCCTCTCCGTGGAGCCGGATGCCTTTTCCGATTGATTGGACTTTATTTTGGGAGTTCAGTCCAGGGCACGGTTTTATCCGACCCTGGAAGCGATTCCATCAGCAGCTCAGTCTGTGCCCAAACTCTGATTGCTCTTGTGTGCCGTGGCTGTAAGGAGACATTGTTTACCAAAGCTCAGGTTTCATGCAGCGATGTGCTGCTCTGGCTCTCCGCGGGCCTGAAAATGTCAGAGAAATGTGCCTGAACAAAGCCGAGCCTGCCCTCGGTGCCCTACATACTGCAGCTCTGCAGGGACGGCGAAGGACTGTACTTTGTTCTCCTGCAGTCTCATTGGTCCGGCTGAGCCTGACGGTGGTTTGTGTGCTTGGAATGACCACATCTGGCACAGCGCTGGTGCTCGCAGGCTTCTGCTGCATGCCTGAGAGAGAGTCAGCGGTGAGGTTTCCTTTGTTGGTTGATGGATGGGCAGATATGAGGAGGCAGCTGCCAGACTACATTTTTTGTTCTGCTTTTGGCCCGAGCTCAGCGTTTCTCCTCACATGCACGCTGCTCCTTCTGCACGCCGCCCGAAGGTCTGACACTGATTTTATTTTGTCATCAGACGCCATCAGTTACGGTTTATTCTAACAGTTCAGTCGGACAGAACCAGCTCACCCCGGTCACTCCCTGCAGGCTGCTCGGGTCACTCACTCAGCTGCTCCAACAGAGGCAGCATCATAATAATAATAATAATAATAATAATAATAATAATAATAATCAGTTATTTTGGTCAGTATTGAGATCACAATTACTCTCAAACTTTGGAAAAATACTGCATTGTAAACCAGCAGTAACTTTTTAATATAATTTAGTGGATTTCTCTGAACTTTATTCATAAGTCATCTGAAAATGTAAAGAAATAAGTGAGCAGTGATGTGATCCTGTCATAGCGCCTCAGGCTGCTGCTGAAGGAACATGAGAACGATTGGAAAACATAAAGCAGCACAACAATGGTTTCATCTCCATTGTTTCAATGAACACTGGATCCAAAAACTGGGATTAAAGTTGGAGACGTTGCACCGCCCTGATGGAGTCTCTGCAGGGTCCCTCTAACCAGCACCTGCAGCAGGTGGAGAACCAGGAAGTGGTGTGTGTCCACGGGAGGAGGACGTCTCTTAGTTGTTGTCACACAGCAGCAGAGATGCTGAGGCCTCATGTAGAATCACAGTGGAGCTCCTGTGCAGACACGTGGCCCAGGAGTGAGTTATGACTGTGAGGCGCTGAGTTCAGGTGAGCCGCACACCGCTCAGGTAGCTGCCTCTCAGCCTAATCAGGCCCATTATCTGCTGAGACGTCACATCCCCTGCAGGGCAAACAGAAGCCACACATTAGCTTCAAGGTGGTGCCGCTCAGCTACGCCCTCGCTGCTAATCTCCCGTCTTTGATGATGTCAGCGACGCAGTTTTCACAAACAAACACAAACAAAAGGCGCCGGCTTTTCTGTCCGCTCTCGTTTTTGTGTGTTTGTTTGGCTCTTTGTGACGCTGGGATTCAGACCGAACCAAAGCCTGAAGCGACTTCACCACCAAACACCCACCTGTGTTTGCTTTATGCTGAGGAGGAGCCAACACGAAGGCACATCCTGCCCTCACACTGACAACACAAGACACATCTCACAACACTTAGAGTTGAGCTGACTGAAGGGAGCACAGGGTGGGGGTGGGGGTGGGGGGGCACTCATGATGGAGCAGACAGACCTTAAATGACCTGTGGATGATTGGGGGGGGCAGAGACCACAGTAGATGTTCTGCATTTACACAAAGCTGAAACAGTTAAAATGAGATGAGAACGTTGTTGGTGGCTCTGTAAACGAGTGCTGATCCTGCAGCTGATCCTGCAGCTGATCCTGCAGCTGATCCTGCAGCTGGGCCTGCAGACGCCTCGCCTGCACAGCTGAGCATCATCAAAGGTGGCGTCAGGCTGTCAGAGCGATCGCTCCGAGCCTCGTCAACCCAGAAACCGCCATCAGGTTCAGCCTCGGTCTCCTCTGTGTGGAGAGCGAGGGCGGGCAAAGGAGGCGCGATAGACGGGTACTGACGGGACCCTGCAGGGATCAGCGAGCCTCGAGGATAATCCCCATCATTGTTTATGACTTGTTTACCACAGTTTTATGTCCCGGCAGCACTTTGAGCTGCATGTGGCACAAAATCCATCAACCAAGCTTCACTCTAACACACCAGCTACACACAGGTGCTGCTCAGCTGGGCCTGAACTCATGAATTACATCCATTTACCTCTTTTGTTATGAATTTATTTGGTTTTCATTAAGATTAAATCTCAATAAGAAAAAGGAGATTTTAAAGGTCGATAACTGCCTGATGTTTCCCAATAATCTGCTGATTCCACCATAATGGAGAGGCGGCCTTCAGTCATCACAGCAGACGAGATGAAAACCTGCCATCATCGTTTTCATAAAAACGATAACAGGTAACAAAAGGTGATGGAGTCAGAGACGTGCACAGACGTGCTGACTGTGGTCTCAGGAGAGGATCAGTCTGAGTCACTGAACCGCCTCGCTCAGGCCCCGCCTCCTTATGATGTCACAGCTGTTGAGATGATTCAGCAGCTGAAACCACAGCTGGGAGGATCCTGCTGACCTGACACACACACAGACACACACACAGTGTGGTCCTCCAGTGTGACTGCTCTGGTTTGAAGACGAGCATGAATCATGATGATGTTCATGTTTCCCGCTCGTCACAGTCAGTCAGAACCAAAACAAGAAAATACTGAACGTGCAGTCAGATAAGGGCCACAGGCTGACCCCCCCCCCCTTGTTTGGGTCTGAATCAGCAGCGTTGCTGTAGAAACTGTTCAGTTTAGCTGCAGGAACATTTTGGATGTGCCTCGTGCTGCAAACACAAACTGAATTCAGCGGGGGGGCATCAAACCCTTAAAGAGGGTTTTTTTAAATCAGGTGATTGTGTGCAGGCAGAGATGGACAAACAGGGCCCTGTGTGTGCTGCAGCTAACATGTTAAACCTGCTGATGTTCAGACCCCTGCAGCTTCTCTGGCCCAGCCAAACAGTTCATCTGAAACTTTCTGGATGAAGATCTTTAAACTAATGATGAGACATAAGAAGGGTCAAAGGTCAAAGGATTCCAGAGGACGTTAACGTTTGATTTAGGAACCACTCCCAGAGGATTTTGTCCTGATTCTGAAAGTGAATCTCATCCTGACGGTCATGATGATGTCACATAAAAGCTTCAACTGTGATATTATTAAAATCATATGTTCTTATTTAGGTTTTAGTCTTATAAGAAATAAACAAAAATAAAATAATGTATTTATTCAAAGTGATCTGTTTCAGTACCATCAGGGTTCAGGTTTGATCCCACAGTGAATTCTGGGAGTCTCTGTTATGTTCCACATATTCCTGAGTAATATCCCGCCCCTCGGTGTTTGCTCCTGACCTTGACCTCACAGCGACCCCGAGTCTCACATTTGCTGTGAAACAGAAAAGAGAAAAAGCTCTGAGGGTCCAGGCGACTGTAAAAGAGTCTGAACCTTTTTAAACAGCTGCCTGTTATCAGACCCCCCCCCCCCCCCCCCCCAACCTCCATTTATGGGCAGTGAATCCATCACTCCCCCAAAAACGAAATAGTTTCCACGTTAGCTGCCAGCTGATCAGGACTCTGCCTGCGTTCAGCTCACATCATGAGGAAAAGCTACAGAAAAACCTGACGAGTGTTTTTCAACCTGCCTGTAAAAGAGGACACGTCACCTGAGCCGGGGGCCCGCCTGAGCCGGGGGCCCGCCTGAGCCGGGGGCCCGCCAGAGCCGGGGGCCCGCCAGAGCCGGGGGCCCGCCAGAGCCGGGGGCCTGCCAGAGCCGGGGCTAAAGCTTTTCACTGCTGTACTGTTTACATGCAGTCATGTAAGGATAAAGCAGCAGTGACGGGGGGGGAGCTGAGGGGACGAAGGGCGGAGCTCAGACTGAATCAGGAAGTGTTCCTCTTCCTTTGTCATGTGTCACAAAGTGCTCGGGGGGTTAAGGGTCATTTTAGTTATGATTTTGGCCTTCAGAGAAAACTGGGTGGGCGGTTTCTAAAGTTTCAGCGTTGTGAAGACGAAAACTCAAGAACGATGTGACCCAGGACGCTCAGATCGATGCCGTACGTGCGTCTGCTCAGAATCTCGAATGTCTCAGTTCTTACTGTTGTCATGCCGACCGCAGCACTCTGTGGTTTATGTATTATTTTAACGTTTATTCCTGGTTGTTGTGTCAGCAGCTGTGATCATGTGTTGCAGAGCTTGTTCTTCCAGGGTGTGTGTGTGTGTGTGTTCGTTCACACTCACTCATATGTACACACACAAACACACCTTCATATTTCAGGCTGGAAAACTGAGCAGGATCAGTGAGTGTGTTTGTTTACCAGGAAAACTTCCCAGCTGAGCCGGTTTCAGCTCCGTGGAGACCTTTGGATCCTGAGCGCGGCTCTTTGTTAAACGTTAATCTGAGGTCAGTTTGTGCGGGGGCGGGTGGGGGGGGGCACGATGATCACGAGATCAGGAGATCCTGAGACAGAGGAGCTGATTTGACCTGTTCAGCATTCCTAAAGGATCAGGTCAATCATCAGTGTTTCCTTTACACACGTTAAACCATCAACTAACTGGCTTCATACTGGGAATGAACTGGTTCATCGATGTTTCTCTGTGGTTATCAAACTTTAATACGGTCACTGCATCGCTGTCAGCCTTGTAATGGTGGTGAAGCCTGAGGCTTAACCCCATTACAGCCAACGTCACGGGTCTGATTCCAGCCTTAATCCCAGACCTAACTGTATCCTCAGGAACGCACTGACGGCAGCAAAACAGCTTTATTTAATGAATCCGAATCATAACGAACTTTGAGTCACACTAAAGAAACATTTAAACCATCAGCAGTGAAACTCAATTATTTATTCCAACAAATGAGGCCAACAGTGATTGTTCTGTTAGCTCCGCGGAGCCGAACGAACCAAACCAGGAATATTCTCCACTAATGCCGTCAGGATTAAGGCTACAGCTGAACCCAGAGCTTAATAACCCCAAATCCTTCAGACATTCAGAGTAACGAGCCAGAAACACCTGAACGCTCAAGGAGGAGTCTCCAAGATGCTTTCTTCAGGAAGAGAAACACCCAGTGCATTATGGGAACCCCCCAGCAGCCTAGGCCTATAGCAGCATAACTAAGGGATGGTTCAGGGTCACCTGATCCAGCCCTAACTATAAGCTTGATCATAAAGGAAAGTTTTAAGCCTAATCTTAAAAATAGAGAGGGTGTCTGTCTCCTGAATCCAAGCTGGGAGCTGGTTCCACAGAAGAGGGGCCTGAAAGCTGAAGGCTCTGCCTCCCATTCTACTCTTAAGTATCCTAGGAACCACAAGTAAGCCAGCAGGCTGAGAGCCACTGTCAATACAAGATCAGCTGATTCTGAGGGGGTCAGGGGGTTCCTGTTATATGCAGCAGTAGTATCAGTAGTATTAGATGGACCTGATGATGCTCCTCTTTCATGTTCATTATTCACTGAGTGCTGCTGTGCTGCTGTTAGCCTGTGACGGCCTCCTGTGTTATGTGAATGAGTCAGGCGGTGGAGGGGACCGTCGTCCCCACCAGCAGCTGTGAACGTCCGGCTCCTGGTTCCCACCTCTGTGGCTCAGACATAATCTGCTGTCCTCTTTAATCTGCTCAGCTGGAGGATTTTCCCCTCTTCTCTCAGATAAGCTAACGTTTTCGTGCCTGGGTCAATCCCCCAGTTTGTGAAAGATGGAGTCTGATTTCTTCATCCTGCTGTCTTCATCAATCCTCTCGATGTAAATTGAATTTGAATTTCTGTCCAGTAAACCGTTAGTTAGCAGTTAATGAGCAGGACAGCAGAGATGGAGCGCTGAGCCCGGCCTGTTATTACACCACACAGAGTCTTATCAGCACAGCAGCAGCAGCCGCCCATCCCGAGTGAACTGGATCCATGCCTCGGTTTGTGCATGCTGGTGTGTTTAGGTCACTCAGTTTTGTTGTAGGTTGCAGCGTTTCTCTGTGAGTACTTTAAGAGTCTACCTGTTATGGCTGAAGTTTGGTGACAGTTCTCAGACACGCTCTGCATCCCCCAACTTTTCTGATCATCACCTGATCGAGGCCAAGAAGGCAGCAGAGTGCCATAAAGGAAGTAAGACAAAAAGCAGGCTGAGAGCGGTATGCAGGAATGCAGCCGTCTGTCAGGTGGAGTCACACCTGAGGCCACGCAGGTAAACCATTACCTCAGCCAGCCGCATTAACCACGGCGTCCTGGCGTAGTCAGACAAGATCCTGTTCAGGAGGAAGTCAGAGTGAGAGACGAGGCCTCCTCCTCCTCCTCCTCCTCCTCCTCCAGGCTGCCATCAGCTGAGTGTTCACAGTACTGGAATAAATCTCACTTCATATGTCTGAATATGTCAGATTTAATGATCTCTGCATACAGTTGGTAACCAGAGAGGGGAAATATCTCTGAGAGAGATTTATGTTTGTCTGAGGCTCCTGATTCAGGGCTTCATGGACAAATATGAATATTTAAGCTCATTCTGTAGGAGCTGGTGCAGCTCTGGAGTCTGACTCCTCTGAACCTGTGCCCAAGATCTCCACAGAGATCTCCATCAAGATCTCCACAGAGATCTCCTCCTCTTGTTTTTAACCTGTTATCTTTAAAGGAAAACGACCAGCTCAGCAGCTGGATGTTTAGTTTGATGAGTAATTATTAAATACCTGATTTATGATTTACTGACCAAGATAATCATGATGAGGATTATTTTTATTGTTAATGATAAAAACTATGGGGCATGACTGCTGACACACACACACACACACACACACACACACACACACACACACACACACACACACACACACACACACACACACACACACACTCTATTAGCCTCAGTTAGCACTAAAGTCCTCTGAGACTGAACTGCAGTCATGTGGATTTAGCAGCACTCAGGTGTGTCCTCCCAGCCTCGGCCACTCCTCCAGACTGCCTCCATCCACAGGTGTGGACTGTGATGTCATGCAGGTGTGGACTGTGATGTCATGCAGGTGTGGACTCTGATGCGTGCAGGTGTGGACTGTGATGCTGTGTTGCAGCTTCCTGTCCTCTGCTTCTGTCTAGCTGCTGTTGCAGTGTGGCAGGTGGCAGGTAACACGCTTCTCCTTCAGGATTACATCATGATGGGTGCAGCTGTCAGAGACGGCCTTCAGCAGGCGGCTCTTTGATCTCTGTATTACCTGCTGGACTGGACGGAGGTATTTGGAAGTGGACCAGCCAATCAGAGCCTGATCTGTGAGTGAGGCAAAGCTTTGCCTTAAAGGAAACCTGAGCAGCGCAGACCTCAGAGCATCTTTCTGAGCCTGTAGGCAGATAAAAACTCGCCCCACCAAAGGCTCAGTTAGTCCTGAAAAACTGAAACGCGTGACGGACCGTGGATCCACAAAGATTCCCAGGAATCGGAACAGAGCGCTAATGTTGGGAACACCGGGGCAGTCGGAGCACAAACGTCACATCCTTTGGTTTTTAGTGGGAGAACATCAGTCCACAGACTGTCAGGGTTAGAACCAGCAACCAGAGAGTGCTGTGGGAGCTAAGAAGAAGATCCAGATGTTGCACTGATATAAAAACATTAATTTGTGCTCCCTGAAAATGAAGCGACTCCTGCCGCCTTCATGCTCTGGTTTAAACCGCGGCTGCTCCGTTCGATCTGCTCGACTCTAACGTTTGCATCGTGTCATCAGTTCGTTGTGCTGAGTCAGCAGAGCCGAGGAAGGAAGCCACAGAATAATGTGCTTCATCATGCTGAGGACACAAAAACACCCTGGATGAGGCAGAGGAGGGATGAAAGTGGGTTTAATCAATAGATACAAGCAGCTGTTTTTGGTGCTGTTACATCAGCCCTTTTTCCTGTGTTATGATGATGTCACATGTGTTTTACAGGATTACAGGTCCGCATAGTAACAGTCAGTATTTCTTCAGTGACAGACGCCACCTTCTGGCGGGGTTTGGGATGTGCGTAGATCTGATCTGTAGGAGTCGGCTGTGACTGTGCTGTGTGGGGTTTATCCTTTCTGTTGCCGCCCTCAGTGCAGAGAGGAAGCTCTGCAGTTAAAAAGCAGCACAAATATAGAAACATGCAACTCCTAGGTCGCGTGAAGGTCAAAGCAGCCGGGTTAACCTTCAGGTGAGAGGCTCACGTACCTGCGCAGCGGCAGCGGTCGCCATGAGAGGCGAGCCGTGAACTCAGATTAGCGCACGTTCAGGAAAACATTCGTCGCCTCAGGTAATTCCCTGGAAAGCCGCTGCAGCGCGCCCTTACAGGGAACTGTTTCTTATTGTAGTTAAATTCCCTGTAATGCTCTGTGACCTGTCGATGGACTGAGGTGGAGAGGCGGCACCATCACCTGTCCCATAAGAAGGGAAAACACATTCAAGGTATTTCTCAGCTGGATGTGGGTCAGAAATACATGGAGCTGTGCAGTACTGTTACAGGCAGTGTCACAGTACTACCATGGATGTAATCTGCATATGCAGTAATATAATAAAGGTATTACACAGCATGTCTGCAGCCTCGCGGCGATGCTCTGACTCAGCTGTCTGAGGTTGGTCGCTGCCTCTTTCACTCCCGTCTGCTGGCAGAGCGACCCCCCCCCCCCCCCCCCCGTCATGGTGTATGACACTGACTTTGTGTTGGAGCTTTAAATATTTTAATGCAGACCCAGAAAACTGAGCAAACTGCAGCCAAGCTCCAGATTTATTATGTAAATCTGAAATGAGCTGTTTCAGATTAAAGCACACCTTTATCAGACATCCTGATATGATCACCCCACCTGCTGCTTAGGCCTTCGACCAGGGCCCAGCATCAGATAAAGAAGGACTGTTATGAATCATGCAAAGCTACTCTTGACTCCAAGACTAAGACCGTGGAGCTGCCATCTTTAAATGCATACCTTCCAGTTTAGCATCAGCGATGCTCACAGCAGCCAATGATGTCTAATCGCTGGAGTGTAGCAGGAAACGTTTCCACCCCGCCAGCAGCTGAGTGCCGGCACAGCGAACCCGTCTGACAGCAGGAGTGTGTCTGCTCGTGTTGGAGGAGGAAGCTGAGCTCTGTGCATGCTGCCTTCCATCAGGTGTCATTAAAGCTAACGCTCTCAGTGAGCTGCAAAAATGAGCTGCATTTCTTTTGTTGTTGTTGTTTTTTCCAAGTTACAGTTGTACATAAGACCATGTTCTTAATCTGTCTGCCTGGTTAAATAAAGGTTTAAATTCAAATTAAAAGAAAAGGTCATATGCAGACTAACGTCGTGTGCCAGGACGTCAGCTCACTTTCCACCTTCTGTGAACCTGCAGCTCCTCTTTGTGCCGATGAGCTGCTCCTGTTATTGCATGCAGCCCATCTGAGGGCTGTGATTGGCTGTGATTGGCTGCGATGTGTCGAACTGGGTTTGTGTTGGACTCTGTGTGTCAAACACCTTTGAGTGAGTGTAGCACAGGAAGTAGATCAAAGCTTTCTCCAAACAAGAGAAACTTCACTGACAGACCGTCCTCGAGGTCAAGGTTAGCCGACCCTCTCTGCTCTCTGTGCGATTAGTCCTGGTCCCTCTCACTTTACTTCCTGCTTTATTTTGAAGGTTGTTTTTACTTCCCTCCTCTATCTTTCCCGTCTTCCCTTCATTTTCATGTTTTCCTGCCGTCTTTCTTCAGAGGTGGTCAATAACCTCTGTGAATGTGTTTCCTGTGTGTGGTTGAATGAAGGTTGGTCACTGTTGGAGGAGCTGTGGAGCGTTCAGGGACTCCTTTAAAGGCACGAACATGTTTAGTAACCATGGGAAAGAGTGGTGGAGACCACGGCACGACCAGAACGTTGTAACCAATGTTTGCAGTGACTTTGTGGTCTTCTTACCTTTTGAAATGGTTGGTTCAAAAACAGGAAGCAGGTCTGCAACCACTCGCAGTCATCAATAAGATGGAGCCGGTCTGCAGAAACATGCAGTCTGTGATAAAATGGTAACTAGATGTGATAAATCTATTGGAAATGGTGTCGTCTACATACACAGAAATCTACATTAACTACTTCAGAGTCCGTCCAGAACCTCTCAGGCAGAACCTCACAGGCAGAACCTCACAGGCAGAACCTCACAGGCAGAACCTCTCAGGCAGAACCTCACAGGCTCTGCAGGACGGAGAGTTTGCTGTAAAATGACAGGCGCTCAACAACCTTTCTTTCATATAGAAATGTAACCAGAATACAACCAGTTGGCAACATTTGAGTCAAGTCTCCTATTACAAAGAGATGAGTTGCATTCTTGGGTGCAGACTGACTCAGATTGCAACATATTGCCAACTTGCTGAGAGCAACTGCAATCTGAATCGTTCCACAGTTGTTTGGAGACAGGTTGCCTCCCACCGGACGACCTGTGCACTCAAAACGGTCAAAACAGAGGTCGAAGGTGCTGCACGTTCAACCCCCCCCCCACTTCCCACCACCCCACACACACACACACACACACACACACACAGAGGTTGCCGTCGTATTTTTACTCTCATGTCATCACCTTGCAGTTTGTCAGTGGGTCTAAGGCTGAGTCCAAATGATAAAATGGTCCTAAATATTCAGTGATTGCTTTAATACTTACATACAGTTTAGGTATTGTTACTTTTCAGCCCCATTAAGGAAAGAACACAGATTTGTGTTTGTGTGTGTTGCATCAGTCAGACTGTGGTTGTTTCAGGAGGTTAAACATGCAGTAAGAAGCTGTGACTCCTTTGGAGGCCAAACGCTGCTGTTTCTGTTGTTGTTACTCCCCATAATTAGTGGCTCCACCCACTCACACAAAGCGTGAAGCATGTTTAAACTTGAGAGAGGCATGCATTAGTGTCAGTGGCAGTATGTCCGGAGGAAGATGCTCCCGTTTCAGTGTTTTCACTGCATCAAGTCGAGCATGAAGCGGCGTCTGAGGGGGAAGTGAACCGTGAAGAGCGTTGTGTCTGTGCGCCTTTAAATCTGCTCTGTATTGTGAGTGTTGTTGGCTCTCTGCTGTAATGAGAGTTTACTGCACGGCTCCGTCATCCAGTTGCCAC
Organism: Archocentrus centrarchus; assembly: GCF_007364275.1. Lineage (NCBI taxonomy): Eukaryota > Metazoa > Chordata > Actinopteri > Cichliformes > Cichlidae > Archocentrus > Archocentrus centrarchus. The sequence continues at coordinate 1,428,583 of NC_044366.1, forward strand.
CCTGCCCGGGGTCCTGAGGTCTGCTGAGTGCCGCTGAGTCACTGCTGGCTAATCACTGCCAGCTCCAAATGGTGGCATAGCATCACGGTTACTCACTCCGGCACTGTTACAGGAGCCGGTGTGTGTTGGAAATTGTTGGGATGAGTCTGGCCCCGCCTGTATGAGCCTGTGGTTGAACTGGGACACTCCCAGTGAGCATGTGTGGAATAACATGCATCAGAAATGACTGAAGGTCTCCTCATGTGCAGCTAAATCTGTTTTAATCTTGGACTCTTCTAGAGCAGCTTCTCACAGCTCAGGATGCTCCTCCTTCATCCAATTGCTGCCGCCCATCACTTTCACCTTATTGGCTGCCCCTCAGCTTTGAACAGCGTGTGGGTGGGACTTTTACTCTGTGACCTCACAGATCCAAGAGTAGAAAAAAATGTGACTATGATCTCCAGAACATCATATTTTAATAATCATGAAACTGAGAGCATAAACTCATCAGGACTCAGAGGTGAGCAGTACACTTCTATACAAACTTCCTTTTTACAACCTGAGGAGATGCCCCCTGCTGGACATTTGAAGGAATGCAAGTTTAAGGCTTAACCCAGGGGTGGGCAACTCCAGGCCTCGAGGGCCGGTGTCCTGCAGGTTTTAGATGTGTCCCTGACCCAACACACCTGAGTCAAATATAGAAGTCATTAGCAGGACTCTGGAGAACTTGACTGCATACTAAGGAGGTAATTCAGCCATTTGATTCAGGTGTGTTGGATCGGGGACATATATAAAACCTGCAGGACACCGGCCCTCGAGGCCTGGAATTGCCCACCCCTGGCTTAACCTGTCAGACCTGCAAGCTGCGTCCATCTTTTATATACAGACTGTGGTTGGGGTGACAGCTCATGGTTAAACAGTCACTGTAAACTCTGCAGAGGGCTCACGCAGCAGCTCGTAAACTAACAGAAATGTTGCTCTGCTGCCGTCTCGGTGCGACTGATGCTGTTTGTTTCCTGCCGGCTCTGCAGTGTCCTAAAGGTAGAGCTGAGGCCCGTCAGACAGCGACCACGGGACAGGCAGTGACGCGGGCTGAGCTGCTCATGAGTCCCATTTGCCGGGGGCGGGTTACTAAAAACAGCAGCAGCAACAACTGAGCATGCTCAGAGAAACACTGACGGCCTCTGCGACAGCCGTCTGAGGGGTCAGCAGGTACAGGCTTCATCATGAAACCTTTGCTGATCTCAGCATGTGCTGTCTGACTTTATGGAGATCAGTGCATTTAAACATGACCTACTGATGCTGAGTGAAAAGTTTCCTGCAGAATAAACATGTTTACAGCCTGATGCAGAGGCTGCTCTGGTCTCTGCTGTACGGGGGGGTCATTGGTGTGGCCTTTTAATGTGGGGTTGATGCTACATAAAACTAAAGGATTTTATTTGATGGGTTGAAGATTCCCTGCTGGGTGGAGCTAATCCACATAAATTATCAGCTTATTATGAAGCAGCAGATACACTTTTATAAAAATCAGCAGATGATTTCCTTCTAAGCTGCATCACTTAGAGAAATATTAGATTATTAGATTATTGTGGAATCAGAAGGAGAGGTCTGTATCTGTCACAGGGGAAACTATGATTGTGTAGCTCACTGTACAAATCTATTATTTTAATTATGAGTTTATGTGTTTCTGGTTAAATTTAGTTATGTGCAGAATACACTCTGTAAAGATCTTAATGATAATGAGGCTCAGCTTCAGCTTTTCTCTTTATTATTTATGCTCTGTTTGACTCAGAGCTTCACTCTCTTGGTTTTCATGTTGTTTTTGATAAAATAAAACGAGCTGCGTCCTCTGCATGTGTCCGTCAGCCTGTTCCTGCACACAACTTATTTGCATGCTGGGAATCAGAGCATTTCATTTGAAGCTGCGTTTGCATGAAGCTCTGCCTGCCATTGTTCTGCAGCACGTGTCGACCGACCTGCAGCTGCAGCCAGGAAACGGGCCCGTGAGCTACAGCTGAAAAATAGACCCGGTACAGAGGAAAGCACCTGATTTATGGGAGTGTGAGACACGAGAACGTGGTGATTACAGAGCACGAGGCTGGGAGGGAGGGCAGGTATGCTGAGGGTAATTACAGGGAAACGATCCGGCTTTCTGTGTGTGAGGGACACCGCTCACTTTGGAAGAGTCTGATCGACGTGTGTGTGTGTGTGTGTGTGTATGTGTGTGTATGTGTGTGTGTGTGTGTGTGTGTGTGTGTGTGTGTGTGTGTGTGTGTGTGTTTCCACTGATAATGAGATGAAGAGTTGATCGAGAAATCCTTGATTTAATTTAAAGGCTCCTCCACATCAGAGTGGTCTGCTGGGTTTTTCCAGCCGCTTGGATGATGATGATGATGATGAAGAGGAGGCACACGTGCTCCTCTGGAGGATGATGTCAGTGGGTTAGTTTGACCCCAGCCTGATCCAAGACTGTGGCCTGAACTTTCCCCTCTGACGTGATCAGACAGAGAAATTCGGCTGGTGTCTAAATGTTGCTGCTAATCTGAATATTCATGTTTTATTAAAGTGTAACAGTTACTCCTGGTTCTGCTGCTGTGTTTGGATCTTCATGTGAGTCTCTGCATGCAGGCTGTCATAAAACCAGAGGACAGCAGTGCTGAGAACCTGCTGCTGCTAACGCTGCTAACATTAGCCTCGCTCACCCTAAAACACTGATTATTGATGGGATTAATGGCCGTGACTCTATATTTGTGCAGACAGTTTTTAACCCAAACAGCAAACTGATGCATGAAGCTGCACGGCTGCAGTTCCTCTGGAGTCCAGCAGAGGCAGCAGTGAGTCAGTCCCCATAGACTCCCATGTTAAATCAACATGTTTACACTGATACAGAAACTGCTTTGGTTTCATGTTTAATGTCATATTGAAATATGAGTTCATTTCCAGGATTATGAGCTGCTTCAGTACAAATAAATGATGAGATGATAAAACTTTATTTGTTTTTGTTTGTTTTTGTTCGGCCACGTTTCCCTCAAACACGCGATGAGACCTAAAACCATTTATTTACTATAATCTTTTTTTCCCATTTGTTCTGGTATGAACCCACCCACCCAGGTTTACTGTGGGGCTCTAACAGCACATGCATGGAGAACCCAGACTGCTGTAAACTCTGGGAGAGCAGCAGCTGAGGCTAAACCGGCGTGTGCTCAGAGAGTGCACGTGGAGCGAGGCTCTCAGTGATGTCAGCGTGCACGTCTGAGCCGAGGTGACCGCGTCACAGACCAAACCTCCATCGTTCGGTCTCACAGCGTCTCTGCTCTGAGCTTCGCTGCCACAGAAAACCTTCAGAAACGAGTTGTTCGTGCCGCCTGCAGGTGTGGGCGACACAGCCTCAGAATGCATCACAATATTTCAAGAAAATTTGAGATAATGTTTCTGATGATACAGATAAAAATATGGTGGCGGCAGCAGCCTGAAGTAGGCCGCAGTTTTGGGCCCGGGGTGCATGGACACAGTTCAAACCTGCTGCTGTCACATGAATGAGGAGAAATCAGCGCTTTTCTGTGACCGTCAGTCTAAATAAATGAAATCCTCATTATGACTCAAACCTGAGGGGACGTGCACCAGCGTCCGTCGGCTCCTTTTACATCAGCAGCACGTAAAAACGATGCTGTCGTCCTGCTGCTGGTGGCTTCTTAGAAAACAATAAACCAAGTGACCCAGCCTCAGGCTTTAGGAGGGTGGGGTTACTGCAGCACTAAGCTGCAAGTTTCTAGTTTTGCGCGTGAGCGTGTGACCTTATTATCCTCCCTGACGTGTTTGTGTAAGGGTAGCAAAGGGACGGCCAGGACGTCTCTCCCAGTTTGCTGACACGCAGTCAGGATTTCACTGCTGAAAAGAGGAGAGGAAGACGTTAGAGCCGAGCATGTCGGGCTGCAGGATTTGGCAATTTGGAGGGGATGATGTCTGAGAGGTTTGGGTCCTTCAGGGTGGGGGTGCACCTGTCTGTCCGTTCCTGGACTGTGTTGTTCTTCGGCGTTCCCTCGGTTTTCCAGAAAGGACTCCTCACCTCCAGCTCTGACTCTGAGGAGGAGTCAGAGCTGGAGGTGAGGCTGGTTTGAGTTCCCGTGCAGGTCTCCTCTCTTTGTGTGGGTCCTGTCTAATTACTGTCGTTCCCTCCAGCTGCAGAACAAAGGGGCTGATCTGAGGATTAGAGCTGCAGATAACCAGGACATCTGCCTGCGGGGGGGGGGGCGCTCCCCCCTCCTTCTGTGGGAGGAAACAGCACTGGGCAGGTTTTCATGGCAGGTTTCTGCAGGGCTTTAAAGTCAGAAATTAAAGTAAAATAAGGTCTTAAAAGTCTTTTATAGTCTCAGTAAATCTGCAGCTACAAACTGCCATCCCATAATAGTTCAAATATTTCTAATGCTCATACTGGAGGACAATGGGTTTGAAGACAGTCGGCCTCCAGGAGCTGTGAAGTATTCAGAGGTTCATGGGATTCTCCTTATTATTATTATTATTAATAATATTTCTGCATAAGTAAGGGGTCCCTGCATAAGCTTTGCATGTCATGTGTGTAGAATATAAAATAACTTTAACCATAAAAAGACATAAATTAATACCACACAATGAAAACATTAAACTTCCTGCTGCATTAATGAAGCTGTGACACTAACTTCATTTGGACTCACTTTCACACTTTGCCCAAATGTTTCCAAACACCTTAACTTGTTGGCTTTGCCTCACCTGGTTCTCTGTGGCTGTGTGGGCGGAGCTGCTTGAAGCCCCGCCCCCAGTGAAAGTCAGAAGTGAAACCAAATCATTGTTTAAAGGCAGCACACAGCGGGAGCATGTCCTCCATCCGTCCTGATGATCCTTATTTACGAGGGATGTGCGCGACTAGTAAACTAATCGTCACTAGTTGTAGTCGATTATTCTAATTGTTGAGATTGTCCTAAAAGTGACGCAGCCATCTGCCACCAGGTGGCGCTGCAGCCCTGACATCGTTATAGAAAAATGCCAGAACTCTGTTAATCTTGGCCTGATCTTTTATGAGGTCTAATGTTGTTAGTTATTAAGTTTTACAAAGCTCCTTCACCCACGTTTGTACAAAGAAGTGGAAAAACTAGCGGGACAGATGTGTTTCAGCACTTTGTGTTTCTGTCGGCCGGCACTGCGTGACCGAAAGGTAATTAACTCACTAATCCACCTGCACAGGTATAAGCGCAGCTACAACAGCGGCCACGTGCAGGTAGCTCCACAAAGACCCGGCGCTGAGGTCTGAATCAGGGCTAAGCTGGAGGAGGAGGCTGGGCTCCACTGCTCAGGCTGCCGCCCGGATAACGATGGCCGGATGTTCGTGTTATCATTTTAGATGCGCGTCATGAATTGTCGAACAACGAGCATCGTTGATAACGCGCGGCTCAGTGCGCCACCCTGATCGTTATCTTGTCATACTGTAATGATGCGCAGTTGTATTTTTTGTGTTTGAGTGTAACTGCAGCGCTCATACAGTTCAGCAGCATTTACAGAGCGGGTGTGCGGGTCAGCATCACATGCTGAGAGCGTGACTGAGGAGGCTGTTACTGCAGGCGTCCTCCCCCCCTCAGCTCTGCTGACACCCCCGTTGAAGCCGGAGCTGGTGTTGTGTTGGCGCAGCCTGCTCACTCACGGTTCACCTGAACAGCGCAAACGTCACAGCATGCAGTCACCTGTGCAGCCCGAGCTTTGGCTCTCAGTATATGAACTCTCGCTGCACTTTTCGTGTCGTTGCATTAAAATAAGTGATGCTTGTGACAGACACACAATATCTGTTCGCCCGCCGGTGTCTCCCTCTTAGGATGTGTGAGCCCAGCAGGGGGCGGCAGAGAGCTGCAGCCGCTCTCACTCTGCTGTGTTTTATTGCACAGAGTTTTCGGGTTTCCAAAAAGTGCACCGGACCCTGGACGTGTGTCCAGGCGATGCGTGTGTGTTGTTATTGTGGTGTCAGCAGGACCGCTCTCACTAAACGCTCATTGAGCAGCTCTCTCACCCCATGACAAGGAAAGCTGCTGGGGGCGGGGTCTGTGTTACACATCGGTATCGTGAGTGTCGCACTGAGTCACGGTGCAGCCTGCAGGGGTCAAAGGGCAGGCCTCTGAGGCTGTTTTATTGGAGGGTCTTCACCTCCCAGTGTAAAGCACCCTGAGGTGCTGTGGTTGTGATTTGCTGCTGTATAAATAAAACTGAACTGGATTAAAATGGAAACTTCCTGTGTGCTCCCATGATGCTTTGCAGCTGATTTTTTTTTAACCCCACCCCCTTTACTCACCCCGGCCTGTGGCAGTGCTTCTTTGTTAATAAAGTCTTGATTCAGCTTTTATTTTTCCATTAAATGTCAAATAAAATCAGTGGTTTATGTTTCTGAGATGTTTTCTTTTAACATTAAATTATGTTCATGTGCTTCATTTTGTCTCCACCAGGTGGCGCTGCTCGGCCTGGACCTCTTATCTGCCTTAGTGACCAGATTACAGGAGCGGTTTAGAGCTCAGGTGGGAACAGGTGAGACTGATTTTAATCTGAATTTGAATCTGATAATCTGAGCGTCTCTCCTTCAGACAGACCCTCTGATCTGCTTCACCTTTGCCACAATAATAACTCATCTGTCCTCTCTCACTCAGTCCTGCCCAGCCTTATCGATCGATTGGGAGATGCCAAAGATCAGGTGCGAGAAACAGACCAAACTTTGCTGCTAAAGATCATGGAACAAGCTGCCACCCCGCAGGTAACGCTCACCTTTTGTAAGAGAGCTCAGGGTTTCAGCAGCATGCATTAGCTCAGACTCAGCCGGCTCTCGTTTACTCCGGGGTGACTGAGGGGGTCTCACTGGGTGTGAGTCTGCTGCCACGCCCACCTGTGCCTGCACATGTCCTGAGGTGGGGGCTGGGGGCCGTGTTAGACGGGTGTTACAATCAAAAGCATGCAGCAGTCAGGGCCTGCAGCACAGACAGCATAAAAGAGGGATCACCCAGTTATAGTGAAGTCCTGCTGGCTGTGAACCTGAGGATGCAGCTCAGTCACTGTCTGTCAGTCACTGTCTGTCTGTCACTGTCAGTCAGTGTCTGTCTGTCAGTGTCTGTCAGTCTGCAGTCAGACTGACCAAAGTTTTTAAAGGAACTTCATGTTTATTTCAAGGTGACTTAAAGTGAGAGCCTGAGAGCATAAAGTCCACAGCAGAGTGTTTACTAAGGTCAGGGCCATCATCCCATTGACTCCTATGACCGGGAGTCTTTTTGCAACCAAAGCCGTTGCCCCCTTGTGGCCATTAAAAAGAATGCAGGTTTAAGGCGCTTCAGTAGCTTCGCCTGAAAACTAAAGACTAAACTAACTAAACTAACTACCACAGCTGGTTAGTGCTCAGTGGGTGGCTGCTGTCCCTGTGCTCTCCTGACTTCATGTTATTGTGAAAATTCAGAGTCATCTGTGGTTGAAAGCCATCAAATGTATTGATAAAAATTGGACTGAAGACATGATCAGAAATGCTCATGTTTGTAGCATCCATTTTGTATCAGGTAAACTTATTTATCTCCTCTGGTTTTACTGGGATGTCAGTTTTAGATAAATACTAATATCTAAAGAAAACAGCATTAGCTGGTAGTGTGGCTATTTACAGGTGAGGCATCGTTGGACTCAGAGTCCTGATTTTTAAATTAATATTTAATCGCACTATAGATTACAAAATGCAGTGCCAGTCAAAAGTTTGAACAGACTCACATATGAATGTTGAGTGTGTCCAAACTTTTGACTGGAACAGTATATATATATATTTTTTCCTTTGTAAATCAATAATATCTGCAGCTGGAAAACTTTTAGCAAGGTAGAAAAGCAATGTGACAAAGTACTCACGCTGCCGTGCAGGTACAGTTCTCTGTGAGGACGTAGTACTCTGACCTGTTTACAATGACCCGAGCCTCATACACAGCACTCATGGTTGCTTGTATTGACTTGGAAGAACTTCAAGACACAAAACTCCGAGTCTGAAAACACATGTGTGTGTGTGTGTCTGTGTGTGACGTGTCTGCTGTGGGTTGTGATGCAGTACGTGTGGGATCGAATGCTCGGAGGCTTCAAGCATAAAAACAACCGCACCAGAGAAGGAGTGTGCCTTTGTCTCATCGCCACGCTGAACACGTGAGTTTCCCTCCAGCCTCGTCTGTTCTGCCCGTGCGGGTCGACCCGCCTCCTCCTGCTCCTCATCACTCTGACCTGTTTGTCTTGCAGATATGGAGCCCAAGGCCTGACCCTCAGTAAAATTGTTCCTCACATATGTAACCTCCTGGGGGACCCCACCAGTCAGGTAACCTGACGCTGCTCCTCTTTAGTTTTTCAGATTCTCTTTAGAACATTTTTGGAAGAACTTTGAGTAATTGTACTGCAGAGAAACCAAGTCTGAGCTGAGCCAGCCTGCACCCCTTTGTGCCACCAGGGGGCGCAGTGAGCCTGTGTAAGCTTTATTAACCAGGCATTAAGAGCACCTGATTAAACGCTGCCACCTGCAGGTGAAAGCCCGCAGTGAATGTGTGTGTCTGTGTGACTCCTGCCTGATGTCGTGCTGTTGTGTGTCTGTGATCTTCAGGTCCGTGATGGAGCCATGAGCTGCTTGGTGGAGATCTACAGACACGTGGGTGAGAGGGTGAGGCTGGATCTCAGCAAGAAGGGGCTGCCGCAGTCACGGTAGGAGAACAAGCGACCGCCGTTTAACCTTTGACCTTCGTTCAGTGATGGTTCATGAGCTGTTTCACCCACTCTGTGGTTTCACAGAGAGATGATAGATCGGCCTTGTCTCCATCAGTCTCTCCTTTTAATTATTAATTCATTCTGTTTAATCGAACACTTTTCTGTAATGCAGGAATTTCCCGACTTCAGGGCTAAATCAGTTCTTCATCTCTGTTTCATATTTCTATCATATCATCCATGTAAGTTTGTCGGTGTGGGAACTACACCTTTATAAAAACACAGTGCACCTGTGAACCTGTGGTTTACATTAGAAATCAGAGTAACAGTTTCAGCAGAGTAAAGCTCGTTTAATCAGCTGATGCTTTAAAGTCACATTTCTCTGATTATTTAAAGTTGAGCTGCAGTGGGGTCGGCGTGCAGACTGCAGAGGCGGCTTTTTGATTTGAGATCTGGCTCAGGGCTGAACGCCCAGCTGATATTTTATTTCCCTAAATCGGATTTATGGTCCTCTCTCTTGTAATCAGACTCTCTGAAACGCTGCCAGGAGTTTGCAGCTCAGGCTCAAAACAGATTTAATATCAGATCCCAGCGAAGGCTCAGACGCACCTCCTCTGTTCCCTTCGTGTCCTCTTTGTCCTCCTTCACACTGGGCCATATGTCTCTGCATCGCTCCATCACCCCCCCCTCGCCCTCTCTGTGGGGTGGTTCTGGGCTATTTCGGTCCCTGCAGCAGAAAGCCGAGGGAGGGCGTCTCTCCTCGGAGGTGATGGATGGTGCAGGGAGGAGGTTACTTTCTGCTTATCTTCACCTTCTCCTCTTTCTCTCCGTCTCCTGTTGCAGCTTGAATGTAATCTTCAACAAATTCGATGAAGTCCAAAGATCCGGGAACATGATCTCGTCCTCCGGTTCAGGTGAGCGCTCCTCCTTCTTTCTCCTGTTATGAAGAGTAATCAGGTCTGATGTGCTCTGAGGTCTTAGGCCTGTAAACACACCTGAGTGTTCTCCAAACAGCAACAGGTGAGGCGTCACAGACGCTCCCTCCATGAGCCTGCTGATGGGGGCTGATGGGGGCTGATGGGGGCTGTAGTTTCTCCCGGTGGTTCCTGTTTGGAAAAGAGGTTCAGATTTGTGGCGCTCGTCTCTTAGAATCAGCTGAAACCTGAGGAGCTGGTCTCAGTAAAGCTGAGTATCACCGCCCTGTGACTTCCTTTATCGAGCCAGCCTCGTACCTGCGTGTGATGTGTTCAGGGGCCGTCTGTAAATTGGAGCTATAAAACATGAGTCCTCTCTGAATGCATAAATAAATCTGTCTGATGGTTTGTGTTGTTTTAGTGTGTGTCCTCAGTGAAGCCCGGTGGTGGTGGGTGGTGCAGCAGCCTGGTGTGTGTGTGGGTGTGGCGCAGGGTGAAATTTAGCTGTTATGTGTGACAGCAGAGCTTTGGGACGACGTCTTCCTTCTCGCCTGTGTCGTCAGTCTGTGTTTTGGTGTCTCAGCTTCTGTTTGACTGCAGCCTCCATGATGACTGTGGAGGAGGTGGTTCGGTTCAGGTCCGACGGGCAGGCTGGGGTGAGAGGTGCTAAAGCAGACGTTAAAAAATAAAAGTGCAGATGGGTGGAGGAGGTGGAGCTGCTGACTCTGAACACTTACAGCTGACCACGCCGTATTTACAGCACAAACAGCTGATCTGAGGAGAGCGCAGCGAGACGGGATCAGTGTTACAAAACAGGCTCCACCCCCCCAGCTGCTGCTCTGAGCCTCAGGTGGAGTTTAACTTTCAGTAACACCTGAGCCGTCATGCAGCCCAACTTCCTGTCTGACGCCACCTCCATTCACCTGCCGCCGGGCTGCTTGGTCCTAAAGATGGTGGTGCAGTGATGGTTTTCTATCACTTTATTTGACTCCTTCAATCGATCCATATAAAATCTGTCAAAGTGGAGAAATTCCCACCTGACCCCCACCCCCCAACCCACACACACACACACACACACACACACACAGCTGATTTTCAGAGAAAAGCAGATAAACTCAGAGTGTAGGACAAACAGAACCCACTTCAGTTCAACACACTGATGTGAGTCCTGATGATAAATGAAGGTGTTCATACTGTTGTGTAACCGTGACTCTCCTCAGCAGTTATCACATATTCAGTCTTTCCATCCATCAGCTCGGCTCTTTCGCAGCTGCGCTCAAATCCACTCTGGGATTTGTTTTAATTGAAATGTGTCGAGTTTGGAATGTCGGGAATGTCTGCTGTGCATGTGACGATCCCGAAATGAACTCTGAGCATCGAAGACTGCACCCAGATCAGTACGTTTCATCTCTATTTACTTATCTTTGCAGTTCCTTGTAGTTCAGGAGTGAGTTTGATGCTTCAGTTTGTCCGGAGTCACTCTAAGAAGTAAAAGAATAGAAACAGCTGACTCATCAACAAACACGTGCATGAACGCCTGAGATTTCGTCTCGTTTCAGTGAATGCTCATTTTTTTCTACTATACTGTACTATCCTGTTCTATTCTGTTCTATCCTGTTCTAGTCTGTACTATCCTCTTCTGTCCTGTACTAGTCTGTACTATCCTCTTCTGTCCTGTACTATTCTGTACTATCCTGTTCTATTCTGTTCTATCCTGTTCTATCCAGTACTATTCTCTTGTGTTCTATTCTGTTCTAGTCTGTACTATCCTGTTCTGTCCTGTTCTATCCTGTTCTATCCTGTATTATTCTCTTCTGTTCTATCCTGTTCTATTCTGTTCTATCCTGTTCTATCCTGTACTATTCTCTTCTGTTCTATCCTGTTCTATTCTGTTCTATCCTGTACTATTCTCTTCTGTTCTATCCTGTTCTATCTTGTACTATTCTCTTCTGTTCTATCCTGTTCTATCCTGTACTATTCTCTTCTGTTCTATTCTGTTCTAGTGAAACTAATTACACATTGATGAAAGCAGTAAAAATTAAACTGAAACAGTCCAAGAAAAACTGAAGAACCCATCATCAAGTATTTAACAGGCCGCCTGGACTCACTCTGTAATTTTGGCTGTTACACAATCATGACACATGAATATCTCCGTGAAGCTCATCTTCTCGTCTTTCCAAACCTGTTTGAATTTTCTCTGTGGCACATCCACATTAAACAATCCTGCATTTTATTTTTTCATAAGGGGCAAAAGTTTAAAATGTTCCAAATTAAGTGAAACCGGAGCCGTGACTTTCTGTTCCAACCATGTGTGGTGTTGGAGGGTTATCACCTGAAGCTGTACTGCGGCTGGACGGCCCTTTCATGTAATACCTGTGTGTACCATTAGGTGGAGCAGTGAGTCGGTGTACCTTTTTATTTATCCGTTAAGGTTGGTGTCCGGGGGAAAAGACAAAAGCTGTGTTCAAATTCAGGGGCTGCGTCCTTTGATTACGTCACAGCGAGGCCACAACGACTCCTCCAAATGCGGCCAACAAATGCATCCTTTTTTCCCTGGATTTGAAGGATGGGTCCACTGTATCCTTGGCATACCATATCCCATGATTCATTGTGCAGCAAAACTCAAAATGCAGCAATGGTGGTGGAGAACGGCCAAAAGAAATACACTGCCTGGTCAAAAAACAGTCACCACCTGGATTTAACTAAGCAAACAGGTACGAGCCTCCTATTGGATAATTACTGCATGGGCGATGATCTTTCAGCTGGCAGCAAGTTATTTTACCCCAACTGGTGCAATGAATTGCTTCTCATTTCTTAAACAACCATGTCGAAAGACACATCGCGTGGTCGTGGAAAGGATGTCAGTCTATTTGAGAAGGGTCGAATCATTGGCTGCATCAAGCAGAGAAAACATCTGAGGAGATTGCAGAAACTACTAAAACTGGGTTAAGAACTGTCCAACGCATTATTAAAAACTGGAAGGATAGTGGGGACCCATCGTCTTCGAAGAAGAAACGTGGCCAGAAAAAAATCCTGAATGATCGTGATCAGCAATCACTTAAACATTTGGTGAAGTCAAATGGAAGAAAAACAACAGTAGCACTCAGGGCTGTGTTTAATAGTGAAAGTAAGAGCATTTCCACACACACAATAAGAAGGGAACTCAAGGGATTGGGACCGAACACCTGTGCAGCCTTAAGAAAATCACTAATCAGTGAGGCTAACTGGAAAAAAAGGCTTCAGTTTGCGAGGGAGCATAAAGATTGGACTCTGGAGCAATGGAAGAAGGTCATGTGGTCCGATGAGTCCAGATTCACCTGTTCCAGAGTGATGGTGCATCAGGGTAAGAAGAGAGGCAGGTGAGGTGATGCACCCATCATGCCGAGTGCCTACTGTACCAGCCTGTGGGGGCAGATCTGGGGTTTCTGCAGGTGGTCAGGTCTAGGTTCAGCAACATTATGTGCTCAAAGAATGAGGTTAGCTGACTACCTGAATATACTGAATGACCAGGTTATTCCATCAATGGATTTTTTTTCTTCCCTGATGGCACGGACATATTCCAAGATGACAATGCCAGGATTCATTGGGCTTGGATTGTGAAAGAGTGGTTCTGGGAGCATGAGACATCATTTTCACACACGGATTGGCCTCCACAGAGTCCAGACCTCAACCTCATTGAGAATCTTTGGGATGTGTTGGAGAAGGCTTTGTGCAGTGGTCAGAATCTGCCATCATCACTGCAAGATCTTGGTGAAAAATCAATGCAACACTGGATGGAAATAAATCCTGTGACATTGCAGAAGCTTATTGAAACAATGCCACAGCGAATGCATGCTGTAATCAAAGCTAAAGGCGGTCCAAGTATTCGTGTGTGACCTTTTTTTTTTTTCTTTTTTCCGGTGGCGACTTTTTTTTGGCCAGGCTGTGTATCAAAAGTTAAAGAGCAGCAAACATCTCAACACACCTGCTGGTAAAATGCTGCCCCCCTGGTGGTGACAGATGTAGTTAGCCTATGCAGATGGTCATTACAAAAGTACCTTTAGCCCTCACAAAGCTGACTGAGCCAAAGAAGTAAAGAATTATATCTCATACAGGTGTCGCAGTTTTTACGTTTCTCACCTCTGCCCTGCTTGAGAATTTATTCTGAACTTGATGTCAGGGCGAAGCAGATTCACTCCTGATGGGAACATTTTTATGGTTAAAGGTTCATAGAAATGTATGACTGCTTGCTCTGTAGCAGGTTAACTGCAGACAGACTTCATGTGAGCGATGGAAGGAGAGCTGGTTTTTCAGGGGGGGGGGGGGGGGGGCTG